>NC_053125.1:33685651-33760622 GCF_010015445.1 Perca fluviatilis
AAAAATCATTGTTGAAGCCATTTCTATGGAAGTGATAATATTTTGAGTTTATTTTGTAAGATCTGAGAAAACCTGTGTTGCAAATGGAACAAAGAAATTGCTATGTGCACAGTTGACCAGTGAGCTAGAATAATGTAATGTGATTGGCTGTTAGATTTAGTACAAAAGAAATAGAACCGTGCGAAACAGCCAGAAGCCACTAAGTTTGTTTATTTATTAATATTAATAATTGAATGTATTCGAATATTTATTAATAATAGTTTGACCATTAAATGCCTTCAGTAAGACCTATATTGGTATCAAACTTAAGTTTCAAAAAAATAAAAATAAAGTCAGACCCTGGATTAAACACAAACACTATGTTTTCGACAGGAAGTTGGGAGCATTCACCGTAGCCTACGTAAGTGGTCTGATGTTTATACTTGTGTGCTGGTGTGTGCGTCGAGCTGGCGTGTGTGTGTGTGGGCAGTGTTGCCAAATTTAGCGACTTTTCAGACCCCCCTTAGCGACTTTTTTGTCACAAAAGCGACTAGCGACTAATCTGCCGACTTTCTCCTGCTGCTCACTGAGCAGCAGGTAGGAAGGGGAGAAGGGACAGGGTGCGGCGCCGGTGTAGGTAGGAGAGACAGCGGCACGCGACGGGAGAAAGACGCCGCTGAGCTGGCCTGGCGCTGGGCGAGCCGGCCTTCTTTGAGAATTAGCGGGGAATGCAACGCTACCGAGCCACGGCCGAGAGACGTGCGTCGCCGCCACGCGTAGTTGCATTTTAAAAATGCGTGAAAAAGCCTCGGAATCTGAACTGAAAACAACGTTTACAAGCAAACGCATTTACAAAAAAATAATGACCATAACAGGTTCGAATATTAAGGGCTGCCTAATATTCGTTCGAATATCATTATTGTTTTAAATATTCAAATGATATTCGAATAAAGTTAAGAGTCAAAGCCCCACCAGCCAGGCTGAGGCAGTACTATAATCTGCAATGGAAAAGGGACGCACAGCGCGGCGAGTCCAGGCGAGTAGAGGCGAGTCGAGCAGGTACCATGTAACGGAAAAACGCCAAAAGTGAGCTCACTACAACCTCTCATATACAACCAAGTGAAATCACGGTCAACGCCTTTAATGTTTCAAATTAACCTGACAGAAATGATTAAACACGTTAAGTTTGACAGCACTAAAAGGCACGATCATTTTCATAATCATGATGCACACTCATGTTGATATCTGACTGTAATTGGCTACGATAGGGATAAAGGCAGCCTGTTATAATGTGTCCTGCTCCTGGCACTCGGTACCTCTTAGTTAACTCTGCTGTCTGTCCCTCATCATGACCAGTCACGTCTAATGACGTAGGCCTAACTCTTCTTCCTCAGTTTCTTTTACACGTGGCATATACAGTAAGTGATCGTATTAGCGCCCCCTGCTGTTGGCTGTTAATATCGCTTTATTAGTCAGTCCGTCCCCAGTCTTACTGTTCTCTCCGTCCTCCTCGTCCTCCTCCTTCTCCTCGTCCTCCTCCTTCTCCTCCTCTTCCTCCTTCTCTCCGTCGGAGTGCGAGGAGTCTGAGTCGGAGGCGCTGCCCTCGCCGCTGTCCACCGACACGCTGCGTTTCCTCTTCCTGCCCTGAGAGGACGAGAGACGGGGGTTCAACACCGGCATCGCAGCGTTAGCATCGCAGCTAACCACAGAAACAAACTCACCTTCTTGGTCGCCTTCGCTTTTTCTTCTTCTTCTTCTTCATCATCCTTCTTTTCATCCTCGTCGTCCTCCTCGCCATCCTCCCCTTCTTCTCCTTCTTCCTGTTCTTCTTTCTCCTTCTCTCCGTTCTGCTTGGCGTCCTCTTCACCGTCCTGAGAGAGAGAGGGACAGACAGAGAATTTAAGTGAACGAACATTTGATTAGCTTAAACAAAAAATGAGGGGGGAGGAAACCAGGAGTGTCAAACTCAACTTCCCAGAGGGTCACGCTGGAAAAAGAAAATCACATCAAGGGCCTGACATGGAGAGTTTATTGATATGCTTTTATTTCATCGAAAAAGTCAAATATCTTTGACTCAATGATTGCATGTCTCATATAGTCTTCTCACTCAGTTTGGTCCACATAAAGCCCTGAAAAAGTCAGCAAAAAAAGTTCCAAAAGCTGTCCTAGAATTTAGCAAATCAAGCTTAACAATGATTATATTTTAACCTAAGTAGGCTACCACACAGCTGACGAGACTAAATGTGTTCGTCAACGACCTTTTATTCCATGACTAAGACGAGACGATGAAAAGACACCTTTACCCACTTATATCCACATCACTGATGATTATTTATCAAACATCTCATATTGTAAATATGTTGTGAAAGCACCAATAGTCAACCCTAAAATATCGTTGCGGTATCGATATCGAGGTATTTGGTCAAAAATGATCGTGATATTTGATTTTCTCCGTATCGCCCAGCCCTACATGAGAGTTTGTTCACTGTTTTGAATAAAGCTGCATTTGATTTGAACTCATCTGACTGGTCGTCATCTTTTGAAGTCTCCCAACATCATATATTTCTGCGTGATCCCCCCGATAACGAGAACCTCTCACCTTCTCCGAGTCTTTAGTCCCGCCCTTCTCTCTGGCGGTCTCTGTCCGAGACCCCGGCGTCTCCGAGCCAGTCGGACCGCTCGCCTTTCCTCCGCTCGCCTCCCCGAGACTCTTCTCTCCCGAGGAGGAGGCAGCGGCGGGGGCGACTGCTGCAGGGTTAGCGTTAGCATTAGCGCTGCCGGCGCTGCTCAGCTCGCCGCCTGGCGCTGCTGCGGCCGTTGGGACCTCCAGAACCTGCAGGTCAAAGTCCGTCCCGCCCTCCATCTTTATCACCGCTGCAGAGACAGGAAAGCAAAGGCAAGTTAATATAAGTGTGTGTGTGTATATATATATATATATATTATATATATATTTTTATATATATATACATATACATATATACATATACATATATACATATATACATATACATATATACATATATACATATACATATATACATATATATATACATATATACATATACATATATATATACATATATACATATATACATATATATATACATATATACATATACATATACATATATACATATATATATATACATATATATATATATATATATATACATATATACATACATACATACATACATACATACATACATACATACATACATATATATATATATATATATATATATATATATTTTGAAGCTGGGTACATTGTAGGGCTGCTCCCTGATCTGTGGTTTTGGTCTTAGTCAACTTAGATTTCTGTAGTCCATTAGTCGTGTCTGATGCTGTTTTCATGCTGAATGATTTATTTCCAAGAAACGTACGAGCTCATCTCTGGTAAACACAAGAATTAAAGTGGTGCTTTTAGCACGACTCTTTGTGGAGAAACTCAGATTTACAGATCTGTCGATTAAATCAACTAATCGATTAGTCGGTACGATTGAATGAGTGTTAGTCGACTAAGAAGTTCTTAAACCGAGCACAGCCCTAGTACATTGTGTGTCTATGTATGAATGTGGATAACGTTAGCGAATGTGAGATGCTCGGTACACTTCTAGAGATGAATCGGCAAAAACACGTTTTATTTCTCTGATTCAAGGCTTTGTTCTAACGCTGCTGGGCGCTCCCTCTCTCCCTCTGCCTCTCTCTCCAGTCTCTCTCTCTCTTCAGTCTCTCTCTCTTCAGTCTCTCTCTCTCCCTCTGCCTCTCTCTCCAGTCTCTCTCTCTCTTCAGTCTCTCTCTCTTCAGTCTCTCTCCCTCTGCCTCTCTCTCCAGTCTCTCTCTCTAGTCTCTCTCTCTTCAGTCTCTCTCTCTCCAGTCTCTCTCTCTCTCTCTCTTCAGTCTCTCTCTTCAGTCTCTCTCTCTCTCTTAAGTCTCTCTCTCTCTCTCTCTCTTCAGTCTCTCTCTCTCTCTTCAGTCTCTCTCTCTCTCTCCAGTCTCTCTCTCTCTCTCCAGTCTCTCTGTCTCTCTCCAGTCTCTCTCTCTCTCCAGTCTCTCTCTCTCTCCAGTCTCTCTCTCTTCAGTCTCTCTCTCTTCAGTCTCTCTCTTCAGTCTCTCTCTTCAGTCTCTCTCTTCAGTCTCTCTCTTCAGTCTCTCTCTATCTCGCTCCAACATATAACGTTACCGTGTTTTCGGGCGGTCGTTTCGGACAGCAGTCTAATACTCTAGACATGAAGTCAGACTCAGTGGAGAGTGAAACGGAAGCAGAGGGACAGACACAGAGCTGTAGCCGAGTCATAGTACAACACTTTAATTCATTAACTTTATCGGTTATCAGGCAAATATAACGCTGATCCCTAGTAAATAGCGACATCTTCAAAGGTTCTTGACGTGGGAGGCAGTTGATTGCTCTCGAGAATCAAGGTAAGTAAAAACTGAGAAATTTGCGGACTTCATTACCCAGAAGCCTCTGCAGTTAACTAGATGTTTGCAGCCTGTCTGTGTCTACAGCAGCTTGATGATGCAGGCCTACCTGCATCCTTTCTGACTCCATTACCCAGAAGCCCTTGCAGCCAGCGAGCCTACCTGCGTCCAGCAGCTTGATGATGGCGGGCGCGTGGTCCATGTCCAGCGCCACGTTGTCCAGCCAACCGTTGTCGAGCAGGAAGAGGAAGACGGACAGCCGCGTTTTGAGGGCGCCCAGAGACTCCGCCCCCCGGGCCGTGATGTCATCGGGGTGGTACTTGGACCGGAACCACTCGTGGTCCTTGTGCTGCAGGAAGAAGTCCTGCAGCTGCTGGCGCCGGAAGTCCAGCTTGTACTGGTTGTAGCGCTTCACAGACTCTGTCTCGTCCACGCTGTCCTCCATGTTCAGCAGGAACTCCTGAAGACACACAGAGACACATCTGTAACACCTGGGACTACAACTGTCCTCACAGAGACACATCTGGAACATCTGGGACTACAACTGTCCTCAGAGACACATCTGTAACACCTGGGACTACAACTGTCCTCACAGAGACACATCTGGAACATCTGGGACTACAACTGTCCTCAGACACATCTGGGACTACAACTGTCCTCAGACACATCTGGGACTACAACTGTCCTCAGACACACATCTGGGACTACAACTGTCCTCACAGAGACACACATCTGTAACAGCTGGGACTACAACTGTCCTCACAGAGTCACATCTGGGACTACAACTGTCCTCAGACACACATCTGGGACTACAACTATCCTCACAAAGACACATCTGGGACTACAACTGCCCTCACAGACACATCTGGGACTACAACTGTCCTCACAAAGACACATCTGGGACTACAACTGCCCTCACAGACACACATCTGGGACTACAACTATCCTCACAAAGACACATCTGGGACTACAACTGCCCTCACAGACACACATCTGGGACTACAACTGTCCTCACAAAGACACATCTGGGACTACAACTGTCCTCACAGAGACACATTTGGAACATCTGGGACTACAACTGTCCTCACAGAAACACATTTGGAACATCTGGGACTACAATTGTCCACACAGAGACACATCTGGAACATCTGGGACTACAACTGTCCTCACATACCCCTTTTCCACCAACAAGCACCAGGTGCTGGTTCAGAGTTGGTTCGACTGACGAGCCTCCAAAGAACCGGTTAGCTTTTACACAGAGTTAAAGAGCCGGCACAGAGCCAGGTCTCACGTCACTGTATACGTCTCATCTCTCCCAGCAACACAAACGCACCATCAACAATGGCGGACGTTGCTCTGCTATCGATGTTCATGGCTTCGTGGACCTACATCGGCATCCAAACATCCGTCTAACTTCCTCTGGACTTCTGGAGAGGACCATAGTGCAAGAAAGCAGCTCGTTTCCTCCTCTGACCACTGCTGCCGTTTCTGTTTAATCGCATCCATCGTGTTTATCTGCTAATTCAAAACTGGCGGTCACAAGTTTCTGTTCCTCTTATTGGTCGCGGTAAACCCGCCCCCCAGCCGCTGATGTAAGCGGTTCTTACCTCTGGCCCGGCGATGATTCGGTGCTACTGAAGAACCACTTTTACTGGTTCGGAGCTGGTGCTTTGGTGGTCGAAAAACAAAGAATCGATTTGAAACTAATCTCTAGCTCGAACCAGCACCAGCTCACACACAGAGACACATCTGTAACATCTGGGACTAAAACTGTCCTTAAAGACACACAGAGACACATCTGGAACATCTGGGACTAAAACTGTCCTTAAAGACACACATCTGTAACATCTGGGACTAAAACTGTCCTTAAAGACACACAGAGACACATCTGTAACATCTGGGACTAAAACTGTCCTTAAAGACACACAGAGACACATCTGTAACATCTGGGACTAAAACTGTCCTTAAAGACACACAGAGACACATCTGTAACATCTGGGAGTACAACTGTCCTTAAAGACACACATCTGGAACATCTGGGAGTACAACTGTCCTTAAAGACACACATCTGGAACATCTGGGAGTACAACTGTCCTCAATAGCCTCTTTCCGACCAAGTAGTATATCATCAGTATGTGAACACCTACATCCTGACCGTAGCAGTTTCCATAAACACACGATAGTTGTTACGTAAGATGTTGGACTCACCTTGAAGCTCCGCATGGTGGGGGGGCCGGGGGGAGGAAGGTCTGGGTCCATCATCCCCAACCTGACACACACACACACACACACACACACACACACACACACACACACACTTCATATTAAAATCATCATCAAGAACCAACACAAGAACATAAGAATTTAGGCCGATAATTCCCCCTGCTCTGGCGTTTCCCCCACTCTCTCATTCCCCTGCTCTGGCGTTTCCCCATCTCTCATTCCCCCTGCTCTGGCGTTCCCCACTCTCTCATTCCCCTGCTCTGGGTGTTTCCCCTCTCATTCCCCCTGGGTGTTTCCCCTCCTCTCATTCCCCCTGCTCTGGTGTTTCCCCCTCTCTCATTCCCCTGCTCTGGGCGTTTCCCCACTCTCTCATTCCCCTGCGCGTTTCCCCCACTCTCATTCCCCCTGCTCTGGGTTTCCCCCTCTCTCATTCCCCTGTCTGGGTTTCCCCCCTCTCTCATTCCCCCTGCTCTGGTTTCCCCCCTCTCTCATTCCCCTGCTCGGCGTTTCCCCCTCTCTCATTCCCCCTGCTCTGCGTTTCCCCCCTCTCTCATTCCCTGTTGCGTTTCCCCCTCTCTCATTCCCCCTGCTCTGGCGTTTCCCCCTCTCTCCCATTCCCCCTGCTCTGGCGTTCCCCCCTCTCTCATTCCCCTGTTCCGTGGGTTTCCCCCCTCTCTCATTCCCCCTGCTCTGGTGTTTCCCCTCTCTCATTCCCCCTGCTCTGGTGTTTCCCCCTCTCTCATTCCCCCTGCTCTGGCGTTTCCCCCCTCTCTCATTCCCCTGCTCTGGCGTTTCCCCCCTCTCTCATTCCCCCTGCTCGTGTTTTCCCCCTCTCTCATTCCCCCTGCTCTGGCGTTTCCCCCCCCCTCTCTCATTCCCCCTGCTCTGGTGTGTCCCACTCTCTAAACGTAGTGGTGTAAGTGTAGCCTTATTCGGCGTCTCTGATTGGGTATTAGAGGATTGGGGTTTCCCGTGTCTCTGACCTTCCCTGCAGCGGGTGTCCTCCGTGGTGCGGGTGAATGCGGGGCAGGTCGGGGTGCCAGCCTGGGGGCCCCCCCCCCTGAAACGGGGCCCCGCCCCCTCCTCCGTACGGCATGTCGTAGCGGTACGGCTCCCCCCGGTGGTCGTCCCAGTCTCGCCTCATGCGTTTGTGCTGAGGGCTGATGTGTCGGGGCGGAGAAAACCGTTCTCTACGACCACGGTCGTAGTCCCTCCTCCTCTCTCTGCCGCGGTCCCAGTCCCTACACACACACACACACACACACACACACAGACACATAGAGAGAGACACATACATACACAGAGAGACACATACATACACAGAGAGAGAGAGACAGACACACATACATACATACACAGAGAGAGAGAGACAGACACACATACATACATACACAGAGAGAGACACACATACATACACAGAGAGAGAGAGAAAGACACATACACACAGAGATACACACAGACACACAGACACACACACAAAGACAGAGAGAGACGCGCGCGCGCGCGCACACACACACAATAACGTGTCAGGATAATAATAATATAAACATACATTTCTTCACAAAACCGCAAAATAAAACCGAGCAGTCATAAAAACATCCGCTTTATGAAACTACAACAAGTGAGACACCGCCTCACATCTAAAGACAATCTGTCAGAATAATGTCTCAGATTTTTGGGGTAGTGCGCTTGTGACATAACGTTAGTCCGACGGGGTTTACCGTTAACGGAAAGCGAGGCTCTCTCTCTCCGTGTGTAGAAAAGTACGGTAAGCTGCAGCTGCTGCTGACACAGTGATGCACATTTCCGTGGGTAGTGAGGCTACAGTAGTCAGTGTGTTATGGTCACCGCAAAGACGAACTAAATCACCTGATTAATCCAACGTTAACACAACATCTCTCTGCCATTTTTAACCCGCAGAAAGCTGCTACCAGCCAGGCTGAAGCTAATATAGGTAGCCTAAAAAAAGGGGGGCAGGTCTGAACACTCCCCACTGACACTTCGCTGCAACCCAAACTAATATATTTATTCACCTCTATTCACACACACAATGAGGGATATTCTCAGTTGTGATTGAACTGTATTTTTTGAGTTACTATATAGGTCAATTTTGATCTTGACATATAGGCTAATCATTCTGCAGCAAATAACAATAACCCCACTATTAATTACATTATCTTAATAACAATAAACCCACTATTACGTACATTATCTTAATGCAGTGTCACTATTTCAACATGTAAATAATGCTCCTCAAATACAAACATTCTCAGACATGCACTCTAACAATGCTCTAACTATTTCTAATACCGTGCGGGGGGCAGAAATGTTGCCGTGGGGGGCCGCCACGGTCACATCAACATAGAGGAAACACTGTAACTAACGTTACGGTTCGGTGCAGCGACGTGAAACGTGACACTAATCTCCAACAGCAGTCTGTGTCTGATATAAGGTCATTTACGCTGATTTAGGTGCTCTTGGATACACAGTTTGGTGCTATATGTGTGACATACAGGCTCTGTATGCACAGCAAACAACCAATTATGATCTATGTTGATCAATGTATCTAACAACCAAGGCTAGGCCCCGCTAGTCGACCACAACCTGAAATCTAGAGGAAGCAACATGCACGCTTTATTACTATCATTGACTTTAGCCTGGATTGATATTATTATATGAATACAATGCTGTCATGTGAGTGTATTTATCCACCTAATGTCCCTCTCCTAAATCTCTTCAGAAGAGCAGTCACAGCGCTTACTTGCTGTGGTGTTGGTAAAACATTAAAGTTCATCAAAGGCTGGTTGTCCTTTTCATTTGTAGTTTCTATGTAGATACACTCTCCTACAAAATCACCCCAGTAATCGAGAACGATTCGTTATTTCTTCTGTCTTTTTTCAAATCGCAGGGGGAGAAAATATATCGCAATGTCAGTTCTTTTTCCTCATATGGTGCAGGCCTACCAGGAGTCCTTTTTAAAATACGAATTTATTCTCGTGAGCCGAGCCCGCTCTGAATAATACGTGGCGGCGAGCTGGCTAATGAGGCGATGAAGCCTTCAGAACTGATTCTGCACACGGAGACCAAGCACCCCCCGATTTCCTGCCGTGACAGCGATCAAAACACAATCACGGAATAAAGAGGACGTAAGGACAAACTATGGGTGTCACCGTCAGACGGGACCGCTGGGCTGCACAGAAACAAGCACGGGGCTCCCACTGATACATCGTTAAGGTTGATTGGGGTTTTCATGTATTTTACATTTGTTTTTTCACATTATAATTAGATATTTGTTTTCATGCTGGTCGTATCATTTTATTTTGTCGTGTTTATCGACCACACTTTGAAGACTGGTCCGTAAAAATATGTCTTATATATCTGTCCATCTGTCTCTCGGTCTGTCCGGCTGTTTCTCCGTCTCTGTCTGTCTGTCTGTCTGTCTATTTATCTGTGTGTGTGTGTGTGTGTGTGTGTGTGTGTGTGTGTGTGTGCGTATCTCAGGTGTGTGCACGTACCTGTCGGGCCAGTCGTCCCTCCTCCTCTCCTCTCGCTCTCTCGACCGCTCCATGTCGCTCCTCTCTCTCCTGAACTTGTCCCGCCTCCTCCTGTCGAACTCGTCATCGCTGTCTCCCATTGGACTAAAAATCACACACACACACACACTCTTTAACAGCCGAGATACTCAGCATCAAGAAGACAAGTCCTATTTGACATAGTCACACACTCACGTGTAACCAAAGAGTGGTTAATTAACAGCAACGAGTCACCAAAGTTCTAAATTTACAGAGTTACAACTTGGGAAGCTGGTGTTAAATTGTACGGTGCACCAGACAAATATATCTCAAACTTTAAGTTGAAGTTTGAACGTCTCTCGTTGTGTAGTTTTAAACCTTTTCTGAGTCACAAACACAGAACAAAATGCCTAAGTAGCCAAATCTAAATCCAGTCTAAACACCAGCCAGCGTCCAATATGTCTGAGAGGGAATATGTGCTTTTATTTTGATAAGATAACTAAGTTCAGAGTGGATGGATGATTTTTAGTCTTTTGTTTTATGTTTTTCTGTCTTTATGAAGCACTTTTAGTTCATGACATAAAATAGAAATTCTGAAGTCAAACATAAATGTGAATATAACTAACGGAGGAACAAATATTCTGTTTGTTTACTGCAGTAAAAGTATTAAAACAGACTGTTGAAAATACTCTGATACACGTTAGAGTTCTGCGTTCAAAATCTGACTAAGTAAAGGTGGTATTGATTAAATATACTTCAGCTGTACTGCACTTTATTCTTGAAATATTACAACTTATTTGGACATTTATTTTTTAATATTTAGACTTTGTTATTTACATTTTTTTTTTTAATCTTGAAATATTTTGACTTGTTTGCGGATTTATTCCTTGTAATATTTTCACTATTTTGGCATTTTTTTAATGAAATATTTTGACTATTTTAGGATGCTCTTCATTTAAATATTGAAGTGTGAATGTCGCAATAAAATAATGAAACAAACAAACATGAACAGCTAGTTAGCCTGTTAGCTTCTGCTCGAGCCTGCTAGCATTTACAAACCGCTCTCAAACGGACTACAAACACGCGGAAAGTTGACGTTAAACCAGACAACATAAACGTACTAACTAACCCTAACACACACAAACAAACTATTAAAGAGAGCTAGCTAGCGGTTAGCCACGAAGCTAACAGCGGAGCTAACAGCTAACCTAGCCCGGCGTGCTAACGCATGCGCCGCTCGGGCTCCTATTCGCTTATTGTTCGCGTGCGGTCTGAGAGCCGTGTAAAAGAGCAGTTATTAAAGTGTTTACCTGAGTGTGTGCGGGTTTACCTGGAGCTCTGTCTCTTCTAAACTCACTTACAAGCTCGGCAGCTAAAAGACAACACACACAACTATCCCGCCGCCTGACCGACAGCACAGCGGAGCTACGAGACTTCCGGTTTCCTCCAAGTCCGTTTTTCAGATTAAAAGTCTAAAATGAAAAAGACGTCTCCCCCTGGAGGTCAGGAGGGGAAACAAGAGATACGCATTCAGGTAATTAAAAGCGTGTGCGTGTATGTGTGTGTGTGTGTGTGTGTGTGTGTGTGTGTGGCTGTGCGTGTGTGTGTGTGTGTGTGTGTGTGTGTGTGTGTGTGTGTGTGTGTGTGTGTGTGTGTGTGTGTGTGTGTGTGTGTGTGGGTGGGTGGGTGTCAAGTACATACCTGTCAAGTTTTGGATTTGAAAATAAGGGAAATTTTCCGGTGCCCACCTCGAGCAGTCCCACCACCCCAACCAAGCTCCAGTATCACTTACATTACATTTTAAGACAGGTGTACAAGAAAGCTAAAAACACCTACTTGATGAGAATAAAATTTTTTTTTTTTTTTTTTTTTTTTTTTTTTTTTTTACATTCTTGATGATTTCATATTGCATTTTTCTTTTTACAGTTTTTTTTTAATTTCACATGACTTTTCTTTAGTGAGTTATTGTACAAATTTGTTGCAGACTTTGCAATCTTTAAGACTGTTTTTGGAAGGAGTGTATTTGTGGGCTGGGCCAGAGTGGTTCATTTTACAGGAGAGTAACGTCTTCCTATTCTCTGTAACAATCTTTCGTACCATGCTAAACACCCTTTCTCAACTTGCATTGCTATGGGGGATGCAGAGTAAAAGCCTTCATACGTTTTGGCAGCGCGCGTCTCTGTCGGCGTCCATCATCCGTCTCTGTTTTTTTCTTCCTTTTTTTCCCCGCGTTGTCACTCATCATCTAATCTCACACACTGACCTGCGACAACTGCACCTACAGTACCTGTATAATAGGCTACTGCAGGTGGCAGTTATCAGCAGGCTAGTGACAGAGCTCAGATTGGGAATGTTATTATTTTTTTTTTTTACTCCGCTCGAGCCCGGGGTATTATTATTTTTTAATAACGCAGGTTAAAATACGGGAGATTTACGGGAAAATACTAATACGGGAGTACGGCGGGAAAGAAGGGTAAAATACGGGACTTTCCCGGCCAAAACGGGATACTTGACAGGTATGGTCAAGTAGCGCAACCCCCTGACCTGTGAAAAGCATTTTTGGTAAAAAAACAAAAACAAACAAAGTCTTTATAAAGAGCTGCAGCATCTGATTTACTACATAACAAGCTGAAATGCTAATCTTTAGAATACAAAACTTCTTTATTCAATATATACAGTACAGGCCAAAAGTTTGGACACACCTTCTCATTCAATGTGTTTCTTTATTTTCATGACTATTTACATTGTAGATTCTCACTGAAGGCATCAAAACTATGAATGAACACATATGGAATTATGTACTTAACAAAAAAGTGTGAAATAACTGAAAACATGTCTTATATTTTAGATTCTTCAAAGTAGCCACCCTTTGCTTTTTTGATACCTCTCCAAACCCTTGGTGTTCTCTCAATGAGCTTCATGAGGTAGTCACCTGAAATGGTTTTACCTTCACAGGTGTGCTTTGTCAGGGTTCATTAGTGGAATCTTTTCCCTTATTAATAAAAAAGCAAAGGGTGGCTACTTTGAAGAATCTAAAATATAAGACATGTTTTCAGTTATTTCACACTTTTTTTTGCACATTTTTAAATTTTCAGTGAGAATCTACAATGTAAATAGTCATGAAAATAAAAAGGAAACGCATTGAATGAGAAGGTGTGTCCAAACTTTTGGCCTGTACTGTATATCTGTTCATATGTTGTTATATATCATCTTATAATGCCCATATTTAACTCTTAAACTTTATCCATGCACTGCTATATAATTTTTATATTACCATGTATCCATTATTCTCTTATATTGTCCATATTTAATGCTGGTCTCTAGACCTTATCCTGGCACTGTTGGACTTATTTGCTCCATGACACACACACACACACACACACACACACACACACACACACACACACACACACACACACACACACACACACACACACACACACACACACACTCAGACACACACACTCCCATAGAGCACCTTACCTGTCCTGTCACTGTAAGCCTCTCATCCTTATCCATCTCTTATAGAACATTCAGGTGGATTTTTGATTTAGTATCTTTTCTTTTATTGTCCATATTATTCATGAGGATTAGTTATTGTATCATCCTGTTTATGATGTATGTGTATGTTGTGTGTGATGTCTTTAAGCTACTGAAGTATCTATCTTTCTCTCTATCTCTCTATCTGTCTATCTATCTATCTATCTCTATATCTCTCTATCTATCAGTCTATCTATCTATCTCTATATCTCTCTATCTATCTATCTATCTATATATACAGTGCCTTGCGAAAGTATTCGGCCCCCTTGAACTTTTCGACCTTTTGCCACATTTCAGGCCTCAAACATAAAGATATAAAACTGTAATTTTTTGTGAAGAATCAACAACAAGTGGGACACAATCATGAAGTGGAATGAAATTTATTGGATATTTCAAACCTTTTAAACAAATAAAAAACTGAAATATTGGGCGTGCAAAATTATTCAGCCCCCTTAAGTTAATACTTTGTAGCGCCACCTTTGCTGCGATTACAGCTGTAAGTAAGCTTAGGGTGTGTCTCTATCAGTTTTGCACATCGAGAGACTGACATTTTTGCCCATTCCTCCTTGCAAAACAGCTCGAGCTCAGTGAGGTTGGATGGAGAGCGTTTGTGAACAGCAGTTTTCAGTTCTTTCCACAGATTCTCGATTGGATTCAGGTCTGGACTTTGACTTGGCCATTCTAACACCTGGATATGTTTATTTGTGAACCATTCCATTGTAGATTTTGCTTTATGTTTTGGATCATTGTCTTGTTGGAAGACAAATCTCCGTCCCAGTCTCAGGTCTTTTGCAGACTCAATCAGGTTTTCTTCCAGAATGGTCCTGTATTTGGCTCCATCCATCTTCCCATCAATTTTAACCATCTTCCCTGTCCCTGCTGAAAAAAAGCAGGCCCAAACCATGATGCTGCCACCACCATGTTTGACAGTGGGGATGGTGTGTTCAGGGTGATGAGCTGTGTTGCTTTTCGCCAAACATAACGTTTTGCATTGTTGCCAAAAGTTCGATTTTGGTTTCATCTGACCACAGCACCTTCTTCCACATGTTTGGTGTGTCTCCCAGGTGGCTTTTGGCAAACTTTAACGACACTTTTTATGGATATCTTTAAGAAATGGCTTTCTTCTTGCCACTCTTCCATAAAGGCCAGATTTGTGCAGTATAACGACTGATTGTTGTCCTATGGACAGAGTCTCCCACCTCAGCTGTAGATCTCTGCAGTTCATCCAGAGTGATCATGGGCCTCTTGGCTGCATCTCTGATCAGTCTTCTCATTGTATGAGCTGAAAGTTTAGAGGGACGGCCGGGTCTTGCGTAGATTTGTAGTGGTCTGATACTCCTTCCATTTCAATATTATCGTTGCTGTGCGCTCCTTGGGATGTTTAAAGCTTGGGAAATCTTTTTGGTATCCAAATCCGGCTTTAAACCTCTCCACAACAGTATCTCGGACCTGCCTGGTGTGTTCCTTGTTTCTTCATGATGCTCTCTGCGCTTTACACGGACCTCTGAGACTATCACAGAGCAGGTGCATTTATACGGAGACTTGATTACACACAGCTGGATTCTATTTATCATCATTAGTCATTTAGGTCAACATTGGATCATTCAGAGATCCTCACTGAACTTCTGGAGAGAGTTTGCTGCACTGAAAGTAAAGGGGCTGAATAATTTTGCCACGCCCACTTTTTCAGTTTTTTATTTGTTAAAAAAGTTTGGAAATAGCCAATGAATTTCGTTCCACTTCATAATTGGGACCCACTTGTTGTTGATTCTTCACAAAAAATTACAGTTTTATATCTTTATGTTTGAGGCCTGAAATGTGGCAAAAGGGTGAAAGCGTTCAAAGGGGCGAATACTTTACGTAAGGCGGCACTGTATATATATATATATATATATATATATATATATATATATATATATATATATATATATATATATAGTTATCTAATTTTACATTTGTCAAAATGCATATCAGATATTTAAAATAACATTCTGGATATCTGAAATTATAATTATGACTAACAACTAATTCATTTTTTTATATGAGATCTCTTTCATAGTCAGTGTCTCTTACACCTAACCAGGCTTCAAAATTAACTTTTTCGTCTACCAGCCAAATGGCTAATGAATGTTCAAATATTACCAGCCATTCAATAGATTGACCATTGGGTTTTTTGGCTGGTGAGTGAAGCAAATCTACCAGCCACTTGCATATTTCACCAGCATTTGGCTGGTAAACGGTGCTAATTTAGAACCTGTAAAGACCATTTTCTGTTTCTGAGTTAAAGTCCATGTTGCAAGTTTAATTTTCCAACGAATTTGTGGCAATTGCTTGTTGGTAATAAACATTTAAACTGTTATTCATATATTTGATGTTGTTATGTATCACAAAACAGAATATAACACGAAAACGTAGGTACTATTTTACAGCGGTTTGTCTTTCCCCCACAATGCATTGCATGACGTCACGTTGGGGAGACGACAGACGAAAGCCCCCTCTCGGTTTACTGTCCGGTCCCGGTTTCTTTTTTTTTTTTTTTAAGTGCTTTATTAAGTTTTTACAAAATTACAATTTATACATTTAAACATACAGTAGGCTACCTGACAATATATACCATACAAAAATTACAAGAATATAACTAATAAAACAAAATGTGCAAACAAAGCTAAAATATAAAGTGCATAGAGCCTCTCATAAAGTGCATAGAGATATTTATAAAGTGCATGGAGTTTTTTTTTTTTTTTTTATATATAAAGTGCATAGAGCGATTTTATAAAGTGCATATAGAGTCTTTTTATAAAGTGCATAGAGCGGTTTTATAAAGTGCATATAGAGTCTTTTTATAAAGTGCTGTAGTTCACAGGTTAAAAGTGTCCCATGGAAGGAGCTGTTTTTTGTCCAGAGTTTTTCTTCTCCTGAGTTCAGCTAGCACTTGTTTGCACACATCGTCACTATTTATGACTGTTTGTTGAATAACCATACAGCATCTTGTTTTCCATAGCTTGATGCATACAATACATATGATTATTTGTAAAAGTTCTTTTTGTTTTTCTGATAGAGTCTCAACAACAATACAATACATGACAGATTTATATGAAATTACAAAATTAACACCATACACTTTTAATTTGTCCCAGACTTCTTTTGCCCTGTAGCAATCCATCAAAAGATGCTGTTGGGTCTCGTCTTCGTCACAATTAATCATGGGACACTTTTTTGTTTTTACATAACAGCTCCATGAAACTACGGCTCTAACCGCAAGTCTATTCACAGACATCAGCCATCTCATATCGCGAATGCTCTCCGAGAGGTTCTTATTTTTTAAAAATTTCAGGAAAAGAGTTCCTTCGTTATGTGTTAAATTTTTATAATTAATGTATCCACCATATTTATAATCATTAATTTTTTAAAAAATCATTTTACTTGGGAGGCCATTCCAGTCAATATTAAGATTTACATGTTCATACATAAAATCTCCGTAGATCAGGTAATACTCTGGACCTTGTCTGGCTCTCCCTCTCCGTTTCCTCCACTTGGAGCGATCTCCGGTCCAGAGAGCATTCCTGGAGATGGCTGCTGACATGTTTTTAATAAAGGCTATGTACAATTTAATTCTCATATCTACTGCCCCTAACCCCCCATATTCTTTACTTTTATACATGATTTCTCTTTTTGTTACTTCCCTGGTTGTACCCCAGACCAAATTTACACACTGTTTATTTAATTTCATTATAATTTTATGAGATGGAGGAAAGATATTGGCTAAAAACAGGAGTTTGGATAAACTCCTGTTTGTTGAAGGTTTTAACAATGTTGACTCTTGATTTATAATTGGTATTTTTATTTTCCCATTTTTTAACTTCTTCTTTAACTTCACAGAGTTTATTTTCCCAGTTTTTTTCACTACAGTCTTGATTACAAATTGTCAGGCCCAAGATTTTAATTCATCTTTTACTTTTATGTTGATATCACGTTTCTTACTTTCAGCTCCGATCCAAACTCCCTCTGTCTTATCATGGTTTAATTTAGCTCCTGAAGCCAGTTCATATAGGTTTAGGTGATTAGTTAAGACATCCATCTCCATCTGATTTTTAATAACAACAGTGACGTCATCTGCATAGGCCATGGCAGTGATTTTGGGAGCAAGGCCAACCCGAGTACCAGATATAAGCCTCTCAGAGTTTATGGTTTTAATAAGGGGGCTGATGGCCAGGACGTATAAAGCAGCGCTAAGAGGACAGCCCTGTTTCACCCCTCTCTCTACATTAAAAGATTCTGTTAAAACACCATTTACATTAATACACACACTAGATTTAACATACAGACATCTAATCAAATGAATACAACTTTCTGGGAAGCCATAAGACTTCATTACAGTCCACAAATAGTCTCTAGATATATAATCAAATGCCTTTTTTTGATCCAGCCCGATTATATAGAAGTCTTTTTTATCAGGTTTATTAATCATTTCTCTTAATATGCAAAGGTTATCCCACATCAAACGGCCTTTAATGGCACACGTTTGTTCTTTTTCTATAATTTCATCTAATATATTATTTACTCTATTCATAATTACTTTAGCTAATATTTTATAATCAGTATTCATTATAGTTAGATGTCTGTAGCTATTTTATGTCATTTGCATCCCCTTTCTTATATAATAAACACATTACACCCTGATAAAAGGATTCCCCCATACAGCCACTGTTCACACCTTCATTATACATCTCTGTGAGGACGTTTGTTACATCATCGATATTTAACTGATAAAACTCTGTAGACAGACCATCAGGGCCGGGGCTTTTACCAACGTTTAGTTGTTTGATGGCTTGTGTCACTTCATCCTTTCTTATGTTTCCCACAAGTTCCGTAAAGCTCAATGAGCTGTATGAGGGAAGCTTATCTAATAAAATATTTACACAACCACTATCTATTTCTATATGTTTATATGCTTCTATACATAATTCTCTGATTACTTGCCTTTTCTGATTTTCATCAAACACTACATCACCGTCCTGTTTCTTTATGGATTTAATAAATTTACTTTGAGTTTGCCGTTGTCCAGCTTTAAGAGTATGTATTAAATTTCCTGTATTATCTGTATTTGTTTGCTTATAAATGTTATACAATATTTCGTTATTAAAATTATCTATTTGTGTTTTTAGTTCCGACATGATTTCATCATCTGAATTTGATCTTTTCTTCATCTGTTTTAAATTAACGTATTGTTCCATCAACATTTTATACTTTACATTTTTAATCTTATTTATTTCTCTACATTTATATCTGAAGAAATCTTTTAATCTTCGTTTTAATAATTCCCATAATTCAACATAGGATTTAGTTAAGCATTTTAATTGTAAGATTTTATGAATTTCGTGTTTTAATTCTATTGATAAATCTGAATCCTTAAGGCACTGAGAATTTAACTTCCAGAAGCCTCTTTTTTCTGAGGATTCAGAAGACAAGACGGTTGTAACAATTAAATGATCAGAGAAGTCGTTTATTACTGTACCATAATGCTTGATTTTAAAATGATTAGAAACATAAATTGGTCGATTCGAAGTTTTTGTCTTGTGATCAAATCGTGTGTATTGAACACCGACAGGATAAATTTCACGACACACGTCTATTAATTTAGTTTCATCACATATTTCTTTTAAAAGCTTACCTTCCCTTAGTAGTTTAAAAACATTGAAACTAACTATATCATTTTTATCCGTGACTGTATTAAAATCACCACACACAATAACTTTATAGCCTACTGTTAAAAGCTCTCTAAGTCTTTTAAATAATTGCATTTTTCTGACTCTATCAGGAGCAGTGTACACATTAATAACACGGTATTTTTCACCCCTATAATAACAGTCAATCATAAGAAGTCTACCTGGGATTAAATCTCTTCTTCGAATTATAACAACATCATTGGTTTTAAAAAATATACCAACACCATCGGCTCTGCTTTCCCCAATAGATATTATACTCAGTCCTTTGTTCCACATTTTACACACATCAGTGACGTCATTACGGGTATTCAGTCTGAGCTCTTGAGCACACAGAATATCAAAATCTGTGTCTAAAAGATATTTCAATTTCGTAGATCTAAAAGCTTTAGACTGGATGCCACGGGCGTTCCAGGTGGATATTTTTAAACAGGACATGATGTTGTTGGGGAGAGACTAAGCCTATGGTGATGGTTTAACATCCACACGTTTGTTTTCTTTATATGTTATAGTACGATTTCTTTTTTTTCTCTTTTTTAACTTCCTCAAATGAAGGGTCATGCTGAACCTCTGGAGAAGGAAACTCTGGTGTCGTGGAGAACGGTCCCGGTTTCTGCCGCTGGTCTGGCAAAATATGGCTTTTGGTCTCGTCCGAGTCAATGTGTATAATACTATTGGGGGAGGGAGTGAAAGGCAGCTTGGACGGGGATGCTATTCGGCTTTTCACAAGTTTAAACAGCTAGCTAACGATACGCCGACGTTTGCGCAACAGCGTTAGCTTAGACTGCTAGTTAGCTAAATACCGATATTACAACTGCCTTCGGAGCTGCGTCCACGTTGTCAACACAATACGTGTGGCGTTAGTGCTCCTTTTGTATCATACTTTTATTGAATGAAATATTAAGCTTCGCTCCTACGAAATAGGTGTTTTTTTTAAGATTACACACAAAGCTAACTGGCTATAGTTAGCCTGTACGTATGCTAGCGGGATTAGCTAACGTTGCGTAGCCAGCCAGCAACTTCGGCAATCGGCAGTAGTTTCGGCGAGCTAACCGCGACAGTATGTTGCCCACAATCAACCTCTGCTGTTAAAAGCAGTCAATCTGCAGTGATGTTTGAAATGGAGACACATGGATGTGTTAGCTGTCGAGGTTAGCTCGCCGAAGCTGCTTGCTGGCTTTGCAACGTTAGCTAATGTCCGCTAGCATACGTACAGGCTAACTATAGCCAGTTAGCTTTGTGTGTAACTAACAAAAACTCACCCATCTCGTAGGAGCGAAGTTTAACGTTTCATTCAATAAAGTTATGGTACAAAAGGAGCACTAACGCCACAGGTCTTAGGTTAAAAACGTGGACGCAGATATAGGAAACTCCGAAGGCAGTTGTAATATTTACCTAGCCGTCTAGGCTAACGCTGTTGCGCTAACGTTAGCGAAACGTCGGCGTAGCGTTAGCTAGCTAGCTGTCTAAACTTGAGAAAAGCTGAACAGCATCCCCGTCCAAGTAATAAATAAACACCAGGCAAACATGTTGTTACTGGAGCTAGTAGGCTACCATCAAAACGTGAGATATCTAATCATGATATCAATCATATCTAGCTATGTGTTTACAACCATCGGGGGGATTTCACAGGTGGGACTGGCAAGTTAGCACATAGCTAGCATGATGCCTTGTGTTTCCTAGATCTAGCTAGATAAGTTTAGCGGTACTTATCTGAACTAACGACATGATCACTGTCACTAGATAAAAATTAAACATTGACTTTCACTTGGTGCTATTCACGGACAGTAAAACACACTCTTCCTCATCCCAGTCAGTCACCATAGTTACAGTACTAGGCTGAGACCAGCTCCAACGAGCCTGATAATCCTCAGTAACCGTGATAAAGCTTGCTTTCTGCCACACGGCAACATTTGGTCATTGATAACACGCCACTTACAACACGGTAATAGGCCTACAGCAGAGATCTTATTTATACATTTCAATATCGACTGATCCACCTTAACCCTTGTGTTTGACTTCGGGTCACATTGACCCATTTTCAATTTTTGTTTTGTATCAGAAAATATGGGACGTAGAAATAAGCGATGAAAATGTGTAACAGAAAATGTAACAATTCAACACGTTGGAAAAAGCAAAAACAAACTGTAAAAAAAGTTTTAAAAAAAAGAGTCTTTTTCGAGGTTGACGGGAAGACAACACAAGGGTTAACGTGCTACAATTACAAGTAACGTTAGCAGAATGACATGAATAAACATTACTAAGATTGTCCATTAATCTTTTCACAATAAAATCTGATATTTACCAGAAGCTGCTTCAGAGAGAAGGAACAACAGGAGTATTAATGGAGCCATGAGATCTGACAGAGAGGTGATCTTCTGTGGTATTTGTATCCCGACACGGTTCTCTCTGGCAGTATAATATACTATAATATATATATCTAGATTCCTCGACGCTACGACTATAGGGAGCAGGTGGTGGCTCTGATCGGCTCTGATGTGTTTTCGAATCACCGCAACTGCACTGCAAGTGGTTGGCTGGCGGTCTGGCTGTATTTAAGGGAGATCATGGCTACAGGCAGGTGGGAATTTTCTTGACTCAAAGTTGTCCTCCTGGTTGCAGGGGCGGGACTACAGCTCTGGTTAGAGGAGGACAGCTGAATCTGAAGGAGAATGTAAAGCTAAAGTAGCCTACTGTAATGCGCTGTGTGTGTTAAAGGTGCAATATGTAATATTGTATGTAATACTGGCAGCTAGCGGTTAAAATAGTTACTGCACTACCAATTCAAAATACTGGAGAGTCGTTTCCCCCGCCCCCTCCTGCCCAGACTCCAAGTTCACGGGGGTTGCCAGGCTGAGACCGCAGCATTCACAACAATGTTACTAGACGCTTTTCTCACATAGCCAGACATTACTCCACAGCACAGCAGAGCATAGATATATACGACAGCAGAGTAGCTAACGTTAGATGCTGGCTATATTGACTGTCATAAAAGCCCGTGCTCACGCGGAGCTCTGTAAGCAACTGACAGACACACTTTTTCGGCTTAAAATTACAGTATGAACCTCTAAAAACACAACAGCCTCCCCGTCCTCTCCACACGCCAGTCAGGCCCACTTCCTCGGCTTAGAATTACAATAGGAACCGCTAAAAATACCACCACCATGCCGACTGAACAGCCCGGTCTCATGGCAGTTTGTGTAAATGTGACGTTATTTTAATCTATTGATACGTGTTCACGGAGACGTTTTTGTCGTTTTTTTACGTGGCGGACAACACGAATCGGCCGCCTCCCGGCCGCCTCATCCAGCGCGTCCCCAGTGGGCCGCCTTGCGGGCGCCTCCCGGCTTATGGAGCTTCCTTTTCGGCCGCCTCCCGGCGTCCTTTCCCCGAGAAAATAACGTGACATTTACACGTAAAAAACGAGAAAAACGTCTCTGTGAACACGTATCAATAGATTAAGAAAAACGTTGATATTTACACGAACTGCCGTGAGACCGGGTTGGAACTACACGTTGTAAACAGCCATGGCCCGCTTGCCTGGTCCTCCCGGTAACGTTAGCAGGGTTAGCATGGCGACGTTAGCCAGGACCAGTCGGGATCACTTTACTGGCTGTGTCTCAATTGTTTTTGCGAGTAACCAACTCGGGTACTCTAGCTATATAATTCAATGTGAGTACACAAATGTTGAAATGACATAAAATGCCCGTCCCTAGTGGCTGTGATAAATTAGCCTGAAGCTATGCTTACCTGTTCAGCCAACTCTGCGTCCTTTTGGGCTCTAAGCTGTCTCCATCTTTCAAATACATCTCCAATATTTACCAGGGAGTTGTTACGTCTCTGGTCACGCAACTGTTTTTTTTATGTCATGTAGAATCTATCTCCGTTGATCCTGTTTGTTTGCTGCTTTCATGGCTGTACTACCGTTACAGCTGTAGCGTGCTGGGTTTACGTTTTTACAGGTATATATCTGGCAACCCGGCCTGGCTGTCAAACTGGGCCGTTGATAACAACACACACACACACAGATCAAAACATAAACACACATTACGTCACGGAATGTAAATTTCAAAAAGAAAAATACTGAAATTAGCATTGTTGTCAGAAAAGATAGTATTTCAGCTTAACATGTTTCCTTAATATCTGATGAGGCATTGGTTTTATTTTTGGATTTATTACAGTACAAATATTACATATTGGACCTTTAATTAAAGATAAATGCCCAAAACTAGTTTATCAGCAGGCAAGAGTTTTATTCAATTTACAACTTTAGTTAGTCTTTGATGGCGATACAGGTTAACAACGTTAACTACCGCAAACCAGCGGCATAGGCGGACGCGTACCTAGATATATATATATTCGTCATGACTCATTTTGTACCCACCACTTTTTTGGAAAACCTCGAGCTCAGTTAGATAAAATAAATAAAGTTCATAACACATAATTCTTGAGCGACAGATACCAACAAATCGACAAAAACCTCTCCTATCTCCACAGACACAGCTATTGTTCTGCTGATCGCTCCTCCTCAAACAGCACTGTCAGACATATAACGCTTAACGTGAACAAGCTTAACGTGGTTTAATGTAGGCTACCTAAACAACGATCACCAAATTTCTCTCTCCTATTGGTCCTCATAACCACTGAAAACTGTCAAAAAATCTAACCAGAAATGTGGTGATGATTGATCGTTTTTTAGGTCCATTAAACCACGTTTTTATTCATTTACATTAGTAATCTATGGACAGAGTCTTTCAGAACCTGAGCTGAGCTAAAGAGAAAGAACATGGATGTTTTCAACTGACGCCCATGGTTATAGGCCTTAACACTCTGCTCCAACTCCCCCTTAATACAACATAATAATAATAGTAATAATAATAATAATAATAATAATAATAACACATTTAAGAAATATTACACATATTGAAAACGGTAAGAAAATAGAAAACATGGAAGATGTGGTTAGTGGTTTTAACAATTTCTTTGTAAATGTGGGACCAGAATTAGCAGGAAAAATAAAAAATCCAGATATAATAGATGGGGTAAATGCTGATCCGTGGAATTGTAATCCGACCTCTATTTTCCTTAGACCAGTGGAAAGAAATGAAATAATAAACATTGTAAAAAATTGTAAAAGCAAATGTTCCACGGATTGGAATAATATTGATATGATTATAATAAAACAAGTTGTTGAAGAAATTGCTGAACCACTAATTCATATTTGTAACTTGTCTTTTCAATCTGGTAAATTTCCAAACAACATGAAAATAGCAAAAGTAATACCGGTATATAAAGCTGGGGATAGACACCTTTTCACAAATTACAGGCCTGTTTCTATACTCCCCCAGTTCTCCAAAATCCTTGAAAAACTTTTTACAGAAAGACTTGATAATTTCATCGAAACACCCAAGTTTGTAGTTGACAGTCAATACGGATTCCGGACAGACAGATCGACAACTTTGGCACTAATGGAATTAGTTGAGGAAATTACAAATTGCTTAGATAAAAAGAAACATGTAGTGGGGATATTTATAGATCTAAAGAAAGCATTTCACACCATAAATCATGAAATTTTATTACATAAATTAGAGAAATATGGTATCAGAGGGGTTGTAATGGAATGGGTGAGTAGTTATTTAAGAAACAGGCAACGATTTGTAGAAATTGGGGAACATAAATCAACATATATGAACATAACATGTGGGGTACCACAGGGGTCAGTCTTAGGACCGAAGCTCTTCATAATTTACATTAACGATATATGTAGAGTTTCAAATATATTAAAATTTATTTTATTTGCAGATGATACAAATATTTTCTGTTCTGGTGATAATTTACAGCAGCTTTTGGAGATGATCGCACCAGAAATTACCAAATTAAAACAGTGGTTTGATGTAAATAAACTATCACTAAATATAAGCAAAACAAAGATAATGTTATTTGGAAAACAAAAAATCAACCCTTCAGTAGAATTAAAAATTGATAACATAAGTATTGAAAGAGTATATGAAAATAAATTTCTTGGTGTGATTTTAGACCACAAAATCTGCTGGAAACCTCATATAAACCATGTCAAAGTTAAACTAGCAAAGACCATAGCTATAATAAATAAATCAAGACATATTCTAGACAATAAATCATTACATACTCTGTATTATACCCTCATACGACCATATCTAAGTTACTGTGTGGAAATCTGGGGAAATACATACAAAACCAACCTACAGTCGTTATGCACAATACAAAAGAGAGTAATCAGAATCATAAATAATGTTGGATACCGGGAACATACAAGTCCTTTATTCTTCAAGTCACATATTCTGAAATTCATTGATCTGGTTAAATTTAAGACGGCACAAATTATGTTCAAAGCAAGAAATAATTTACTTCCAGGAAATTTACAAAAAATGTTTATGGAAAGACAGGGTGGGTATAATCTGAGAGAACAAAGAAATTTAAAAAAACTTAAAATAAGAACAACTCTAAAGAGTATGTGCATCACGATTGGTGGGGTGAGTTTGTGGAATGGATTAGACCAGGTGTTGAAACATTGTACAAATATACAGTTTAAAAAGTTATATAAAACCACTTTATTAAAAGGATATGAAGAGGCAGAGAGATGATTGGGAAGGTGTGTTGGTGTGCGGATTGTTACGGTGATGGATTGCGAAAATGTTGTTGATTTACCTACGATGTAGATAGATGAACAAAGGATTTGGATCGTGAGGGATTGGAGAAGTATTGTTGTGTATATTGGTTGTCCTGTTGGGGGAAGGTATAATGAATGAAGAAACGAATTGAGGTGAATGAGGGGTAGGAAACATTACAAGCTTCGGCTTCATCCTGCTCCTTTTTTTTTTTTTTTGGTTGTAAGTACTGTATGTATTTTCTTTTTTTCCCGTTGTGTGGTACTACACACTTTTTGTTTTGTATGTGTGGGTATGTATGTGTGTATGTATATGTATGTGTGTTTGTATATCTAGGTGTGTGTATGGGTATTTGTGTGCATGGGTTTGTGCATGGGTTTGTGGGCATATGTGTATGTATATATGTATGTGTATATATATATATATATATATATATATATATATGTGTATGTATATACGTGGGTACAAACTGTATGTGTGTGTGTATATGTATGTATGTGTGTTTGTATATCTAGGTGTGTGTATGGGTATTTGTGTGCATATGTGTGTGCATGGGTTTGTGGGCATATGTGTATGTATATATGTATGTGTATATATATATATATATATACAGTGCCTTGCGAAAGTATTCGGCCCCCTTGAACTTTTCGACTTTTTGCCACATTTCAGGTCTCAAACATAAAGATATTAAACCGTAATTTTTTGTGAAGAATCAACAACAAGTGGGACACAATCATGAAGTGGAACGAAATTTATTGGATATTTCAAACCTTTTAAACAAATAAAAAACTGAAATATTGGGCGTGCAAAATTATTCAGCCCCCTTAAGTTAATACTTTGTAGCGCCACCTTTTGCTGCGATTACAGCTGTAAGTCGCTTGGGGTATGTCTCTATCAGCTTTGCACATCGAGAGACTGACATTTTTGACCATTCCTCCTTGCAAAACAGCTCGAGCTCAGTGAGGTTGGATGGAGAGCGTTTGTGAACAGCAGTTTTCAGTTCTTTCCACAGATTCTCGATTGGATTCAGGTCTGGACTTTGACTTGGCCATTCTAACACCTGGATATGTTTATTTGTGAACCATTCCATTGTAGATTTTGCTTTATGTTTTGGATCATTGTCTTGTTGGAAGACAAATCTCCGTCCCAGTCTCAGGTCTTTTGCAGACTCCATCAGGTTTTCTTCCAGAATGGTCCTGTATTTGGCTCCATCCATCTTCCCATCAATTTTAACCATCTTCCCTGTCCCTGCGTAGAAAAGCAGGCCCAAACCATGATGCTGCCACCACCATGTTTGACAGTGGGGATGGTGTGTTCAGGGTGATGAGCTGTGTTGCTTTTACGCCAAACATAACGTTTTGCATTGTTGCCAAAAAGTTCGATTTTGGTTTCATCTGACCACAGCACCTTCTTCCACATGTTTGGTGTGTCTCCCAGGTGGCTTTTGGCAACCTTAAACGACACCTTTTATGGATATCTTTAAGAAATGGCTTTCTTCTTGCCACTCTTCCATAAAGGCCAGATTTGTGCAGTATACGACTGATTGTTGTCCTATGGACAGAGTCTCCCACCTCAGCTGTAGATCTCTGCAGTTCATCCAGAGTGATCATGGGCCTCTTGGCTGCATCTCTGATCAGTCTTCTCCTTGTATGAGCTGAAAGTTTAGAGGGACGGCCGGGTCTTCGTAGATTTGTAGTGGTCTGATACTCCTTCCATTTCAATATTATCGCTTGCACAGTGCTCCTTGGGATGTTTAAAGCTTGGGAAATCTTTTGTATCCAAACCGGCTTTAAACTTCTCCACAACAGTATCTCGGACCTGCCTGGTGTGTTCCTTGTTCTTCATGATGCTCTGCGCTTTATACGGACCTCTGAGACTATCACAGAGCAGGTGCATTTATACGGAGACTTGATTACACACAGCTGGATTCTATTTATCATCATTAGTCATTTAGGTCAACATTGGATCATTCAGAGATCCTCACTGAACTTCTGGAGAGTTTGCTGCACTGAAAGTAAAGGGGCTGAATAATTTTGCACGCCAACTTTTTCAGTTTTTTATTTGTTAAAAAAGTTTGAAATAGCCAATGAATTTCGTTCCACTTCATAATTGGGACCCACTTGTTGTTGATTCTTCACAAAAAATTACAGTTTTATATCTTTATGTTTGAGGCCTCAAATGTGGCAAAAGGTCAAAACGTTCAAGGGGGCCGAATACTTTCGCAAGGCACTGTATATATATATATGTGTATGTATATACGTGGGTACAAACTGTATGTGTGTGTGTATATGTATGTATGTGTGTATGTATATATATGTGTGTATGTGTGTATGTATATATATGTGTGTATGTGTGTATGTATATATGCGTGTGTATGTATATGTATATATATATATATATATATATATATATATTTTTAATTTAGTTTTGTCCGAAATAAAAATAAATGAAATGAAATGAAATGAAATAAGAGATATTCTGACCTTCATACTATAAACCCAGAACAAACACACGGTCACACACTTCATAAAAAGATCGATATTTAAACTCAGTAATTTGGAGTGAGTGTTTAATGTTATCATAAGTAACTTGTTGTCACCAGAAAAGTCTAATTATATCCGGTTAGGGGAAGGAACTACTTCTCCTTCCGCTGGTCAGTTGTGTGTGCACTGCGGCTCTGTGACGGAGCCGGCCGCTGCAGCAGCCCTTCTTTAATTTCCCGCTACGAAGAAGACTGCAGACCAGAGGCGGCGCCAGGGAGGGGCTAGGGCGTGCTGTAGCTACCCATAGGATTGCCATAGCACCCCCTTAGCACCCCCAAGAAATTGCTGTTGTTGATTTATAAATAAATACAAAATTGTTAATGTGTAAATAGTATAATTTAGATTTGGAAAATGAATAAATACATTAATAAAACAAACCGATTATTTTAATCTAAAAAAACACAGGTGATTGTATTCGGCCAAAGGGTGCAGCACACATTGAACTTTTGACCTTACTTCCGCAGTAACGTATTCACACAGAAGAAGAAGAGCTCAATATTTGGAGCCGTGAGTTTAACGCTAGCAATGGATAGTTTTTTACTCCCTTAACGTCAAGGTGTGGAGACTTTATCTAAACCTGTAAATGAGACTGAGAGATTTGGTGAACCGGTCACCAACCGGGACGAAGAAAAGCAGCCGGAGGAAGATGAGCTGACCGCGGCCGTGATTAGGCTA
The DNA here is from genome assembly GCF_010015445.1 of Perca fluviatilis. Classification (NCBI taxonomy): domain Eukaryota; kingdom Metazoa; phylum Chordata; class Actinopteri; order Perciformes; family Percidae; genus Perca; species Perca fluviatilis. Next base: position 33,714,916 of record NC_053125.1, read on the forward strand.
CTGCTGAGGATGCTTAACGTCCCCCTGCTGTACATGACATTAGACCAGGGGTCCCCCTGCTGTACATGACATTAGACCAGGGGTCACCCTGCTGTACATGACATTAGACCAGGGGTCCCCCTGCTGTACATGACATTAGACCAGGGGTCACCCTGCTGTACATGACATTAGACCAGGGGTCACCCTGCTGTACATGACATTAGACCAGGGGTCCCCCTGCTGTACATGACATTAGACCAGGGGTCACCCTGCTGTACATGACATTAGACCAGGGGTCACCCTGCTGTACATGACATTAGACCAGGGGTCCCCCTGCTGTACATGACATTAGACCAGGGGATCACACAGCCAGGCCACAGTGGGTGAGTCAGCTGATAGGGGTCCATATAAGAACTTCACTCTTATCTCTGTCTCGTAGAAGAGCATTACAGTAATAAACGTGTTTTACAGAAATGTTAATAAATAGAATCTAAAGTTATACAGCGCACTGGACATCGGTTTATTTTTAGTCCAGAAAACATCTTCGGCCTCCGTGGCTTATTTAGATATATTAAGATATGACTACAGTATTTTGACCATATGTGCAAATGTGAAAACTGTGTAAAGATACATGCGCGTGTGTGTTTATGTGTGTGTTTGGCTGTGTGTGGTGTATTTGGCCTGCTGCATTACTCTTCTGAGCCACTGTATGAGAGCTGCAGTAATGATTGTTTGAACCCGGCTTGTTGGCTGGTATTTGAAATATGTTTGGTGGGCTAATCAGAGTTCTATGGTGCTGTTGTATCTGCAACTTTAAGTCAAGACTAACAATCACCAGCCGTTTCCAGCAGCCTTCAGGCTGAACAGGAAGCAACAGAACCACTGTGGTCCGACTCTGATTTAATAACGTGTAATCCCATATATATCACATGTATGTATATATATATATAAAATAGTATTTAATTATTATTATAACTATGTTTTCTGGCACATACAAGAAGTTCCTCTACTCAAAAGACCGAGATTCCTTGCGAATAGAACATGCGCAGAACACAACTCAATGTTCCTTTTGATGGGAATATGCCGATACGCGTTTAGGGGTAACCCAGGTAGCATATTCGGGTTTTTAAAAACCGGAATATGAGCATTTTCGGGTTTTTGCCGGTGTTTACATGGCCGTGCGCGGCCGGGTTATTGCTAATATTCCGGTTTTGAACGGGTTAGGCCTATTGGCTGCATGTAAACGTAGTCAGTGACTCTCAAAAGGAACTCTTCTGGATGTTACAGCAGAGCCCCGCCCCTCTACATGGGATTGTAATTAGATTGGCTGATAGATCATGACCTTCCAACAAAAGTAAAGAAAGACGATGATTGACATATTAGGCTGCTATCAAGTTAAACTGTGTGGCAGATAGGGTGACCAGGCGTCCCGAAAAATTCGGGACAGTCCCAAAATCCAAGCAGTTGTCTTGAATCCCGAATCCTAATTGTCCCGAAAATTAGATCAGAGTCTGAAGAGCAGCCTCTGGAGTAGGCCCTACTCTAGTCTGGTTGAACATTAGAAACTGGTCATGGGGGGTTAACTGAGTCGTCCTGCAGTATGCAGCTCCCGTCATCACTTGAGTAAAAAATCATTAAAATCATGAATTTTCGGGTTTATAAGACAGACAGGTGGGTTTCTGAATACAAATAATTAATAATTTTGGTGCAGAGTTTTAAAATTCATGTTAAGTGCAGGCAGCCACCAGAAGGAGTGATGTGATTGGATGTTGCTGATGTTAAAGAGCAGACATGACAGACAGTTGGTCGGACACCGTTGCAAATGTGATGATTCCCTAGTGATGTTGGATTATTCATGAATTGTCTGAGCCACTTGATTTTGAAGGTGTTGCTTGAAGTTTCTGAAGTCCAAAAAATGTAAGCCCCCACACACTGATTTGTGTTTATTATTACAGACTTTTTGTTTCTCCACACAAAATTAAACATCATATTGACAATTATTATAATATTATTATTTTCAATACCCCACAATCAACATCCAAAGAGGCCGCCAAATAAGCAAGCCTGTAAATTCCCTCCGCTGTTGTCAGTAACACTCTTCCTCTCAGGGATAAGTTGGGTCATTTATAGCAGTTCCGTGACCGTGGAGAGGAAAGGTTTGTTTCTCACTGGATTTGTTATCTATAAAGGTTAAAGAAAGAAATTAGCCGGGGTGCCCCTCACAAAAATGTGGGGACATTTTTTGGGAGCCCTATATCCAAAATGACTGCCATCAGCCTAAGCTGGAAATTAACTTTTTAATGGTTTTGCCCACAGTGCTGCATAATGACATGGTTTCTGAGTCTATTTGGGTCAAGAAATTCATAAATTATAAAGATTTATTGATTTGACCTATTTTTGACCTTCAAATTCAAGATGGCCACCAATTTTTGTCTCTTTAAATGTCAATTTTTCAAAATCGTCAAAGAGCCTTAATATTAGGCTCAAATAAAAGCTCTGCTCATACTGAGTGCAGTTATGGACAGTGTAGGAAAGCAAAATTAAAACATACACATATGTCATCAGATGTCTGGGGTGGAACCAATGAAAGACAGAGGAGATTATTAGGGCCCAAGCGCCGACAGCAGCGAAGGCCCTATTGAAACTGAAGGAATTATTATTATTTTCTGCAAATTAATCGCTTTTTCGAGGGCTTAACATATTCAAAAACTCACCAACATTGGCGGTCTCATCAAGTCTGGTGAAAGTTTACGTATTTTAAGGATTTCGGGAATAGGCCCACAAAAATGGCTCGCTAGCGCCCCCTAGAAAGTTAGAGAAATTGAGCCCCTGCAGTGTGTTTAACATTGATTCACGAAACTTGGTACACATATGTAACATGTCAAGATGTACAAAGAACTTCATTGGAGCCATACCCTAAACCCAACAGGAAGTCCGCAATTTTGATTTCAAAGTTCGAAATTAGTGTGATTTTGGCCATTTCCACATGTCGTACTTTAACAAACTCCTCCTAGAGATTTCATCCCATCAACTTCAAATGGCGGTCGGTGGAATGCTAACGGGAGGGGATACCTTTGTAGCGTCAAAATTCCTCATCAGTCAGGACCATCTGACCATAATTAGACTTGTGCTTTCCATAAACTGTCGTTGCTTTAGTCTATTATTTCAGTTGCAACCCTGGCAGTGGGAAGCGATCGGGAGAGCAAATAAAAAATATAAAAACATAATTCAAACCTATGGCTCTCTGTTATCAGTCGAGTATTGATTGGTCAGTAGGCGGTGCTTTAACACCGGTTGATCTCTGATCTCCAACTTAACCTGCTCCCGACCAGGTTAGGTGTTCAGCATGAGTTACCACGGCGATTGAACCCGATAACAACTGATCCACCTTCGTAGTACAGAAAATCCTGGGTTGAGCCTTAAGTTAGCTCGTTAATGCCAAATCCTGCTTCGTAGTACCGGCCTCAGGCTGTCATTGTTCCCTCCAAACACATCCTTACAATCTTCCCTCTTACACATATGTTTGTCTTTAAACTATACGTTTTTACACCTCTGGGCAATAACTGCACATTCCTGCACAAATGTTCACATTAAAATCAGACCCTTTATATCCATCTTCTTATCTTTTTCAATAAGCTGCTGATTATAAACCTCTCTCTGGATGAGAGCATCATATCAGTTGAGTCAGACAGCCAGCAGGTGGCAGCACAGCACCTTCTCTTTCTTTACACATGTTCAGTTCAGCAGGGAACAGCTCACAGCTCTTTAACTTCTGGAGTTTTAATTCAACCGTCACTGTATTAGAGGAACATTTAGGCTACAAAATAAAGATAATCACCATGACAACAGACACATGACATCACACACCAGAGTGTCCAAACCAACAGTTCATTCATTTCAGAACCAGAAAACACAACAGAGACCAAACTCACAGTTCTACTAAAATGACAACACGCAGACATAATAATGTGGCAAAGCGAATGGGCTTGATGACACTCTGAGATTTTAAGATTTCCGACAACGCCACTTGGGATAGGCCCAAGACCTTTAAAGCACACAGGTTCGTTCCACTCAATGGGCAAAAACACGTGGTTCCCAGATTACAAAAATAGTTTATTCAATAAAACTGTATAAATATAAAATATAGCATTGATCACAAATAAGAAAAAGGAAAGAAACCTTATCAGGGGCTGAGGCCTACTGGTGGGAAGGGCAGGTGAAGGGGAAGAAGAACTAATAAAACTAAATTAAAGAAAAAGGGTTCACCCAGACACAGTGAGATCACCAAATCCAAGTTAACACGGCACACGAGAAAGAAGACCACCACCACCCACGTCACCAGCACCACCACCAGCCTACAGCCACTGAAAAGGACAAACAAAAAAGAGGTTACAACAAAACTAATCTCAAAAATGTACAACAAAACAGGAGATAATTCACAAAATCAGGTTAACCAAAATAAGATAAACAAAAACAGTTTACTTGATCAAAATAATAAAGTAAAAAAAATAATAATACAAACTAAATGATTAATTCCTCAGTCAGTTAAAATTAAAGGAATAAACAAGTTAAAAGTCTGGTGTTGGCAATTCACCATGCGCACCAAAAGCCAGCAACAACAGTGCCAAGCAGTAGCGACACGCTGTGTAGTTCGCGGCAAAAACCAAAGCTGCAGTTAGCAGCCGAGGCACAGCAGCAGATAAGGCTCTGTAGGCAAAGCTATACATTCAGCAGCAGAGAGTAGACTGTGTAGTTAGCAGCAGAGAAAGCTGTACAATTAGCAGCATTTAGCAGTGGAGACAAAACAGACGCGGCCCCAATCAGCTGGTGGTGGAATCACATCAATCACCACCGGTAGACTTCGGCCAGCTGATGAGCATTCCCTGTCAATAAACATAAAATTAGCATGGCTAAGCTACATTAATCAAGGTTTTCGGGGGCTAAATTTAAAGTAGCATACCTGTTTTCAAAGTCAAACCTGCACAGCGAGAGGGAGGGAGAGAAAGACCCACACGACAGCAGACATCTACCTGTGACCACACTAGTATTAGCTACAGGATAGCACTCGGTTTAACACACAGAGAGAGAGAGAGAGACTGAACACTTACCACTAGGGTGACCAGATTTCCCGGAACTAAAACCGGGACACTTTGCGCGTGACCGCAGTGCATGTGCACACACACACTTTTTAACGTCAACATGTGCCAGCCCAGGTCAGACACAGACACAGACATATTAGATACAATTTTGCCAACAGCACACGTAGGCCTACTACTCACAACATAATGGGTTATCGCTACGGGTTTTACCAGAATTAAGTAAACGCAACCTTTAGCTGTCAGCATTTTAACCGTTTAACCGGGACAATTTCATAGTGGTTGGTGTAAGCCGGGAAATTTTAGCGTCCCGACAGGCTTTTGCTGGGACCCGGGACAAGCATCTTAAAATCGGGACTGTCCCGGTCAAACCGGGACATCTGGTCACCCTACTTACCACCGCTCAAGAGAGCCAGGAAATAAAAATGGAGAAGGCCACACGGAGCACTCGGTCGCTGCTCTGCAGTGAAAACACGCAGGCTTTAAACATAAGAACATAATGATAAAAAAAGGCTGAAACAAAGTATTAGCCGCAGCAGTAGCGCGGTGCATTACCTGCAAAGACAGACACCTGACCCGGAAATGATGCAGCTGTTGGAGCGCGCGAAGGAAGGCCGCACTTATATACTGCCGCCCTAGTGGTCAGCAGGCGCAACAAGAAAACTTTATTTCTATACTGCTACAATAACATTATTATTAATATTATTAAGACACGAGACAACACACACACACACACACACACACACACATATAAGTGTCCAGTGTTAATAATTAAAGATGCCAATCATGTGCTGAGGCTTTGAGAAGAGAGAAAGAATGATGTAATGCAGTCAGACAGCCAGCAGGAGGCAGCTTTCACCCTGTTCTCTAAGGAGCATTTCACTGGAAAGTCTCATTAACTCACTCAGCATCTCTATCAGAGCTCAAACACTGACAGGTCTATAGTATGTAGGAGAGGAAGATGGACTTTGGTCCAAAGACTTCCTATATTTCTCTTAACTGTGGATCTTGGGTTAAAGTGTCTCTTTGGAACTGACATTTGTCTTAGAGAGGGGAAACATTGGGGAATATTTTACTCAGTTTAAATAACAGCCTACAACTAGTGTAACCGGTGCTACAATATCAGTACAAGTTCAAATACCCACCAACTCACCCCATAAAACAATATGTGGCAAGAACAACAATAAAAACATGGAAAGCTGCAAAAAATGTTAAAATAAATCACAAAGTTAACGAATAAGAGCAAGAATTAAGCTGCTATCTCCGCGACTCCATCTCGGATAAGCGGATGACGATGATGGATACACTGATTTTAGTCCTATTCATCCGACTGATCTCAGTTTGTTCATGTTAACGATAAATCCTCCATGCACGCTGAAACCAATCAGTTAGTTAAACTTCAAGCAGACATTAAGGACATACAATCCTGGATTAACAGCAATTTCCTGATGTTAAACTCAGATAAAACTGGAGGTATTGATTGTACTTGGCCCCTAACACCTCCGAAGCTCATTATCTGAACATAGCTCTGGATGAAATCGCCCTGGCCTCCAGCACCAATTGAAGGAATCTTAGAGTTATCATTGATCAGAATTTATCGCGCCTACATAAACAAATTCTAAGGCACAATCTGTCTGAAAATGATGCAAAAGGTCCAGTGTGATGGCCCCTCCCACCTCTGTGTCTGCCTGCTCTAATCCTATGCATGACTGTTTTTTAAGGTATCAGCTGATGCAGCCTGATTTGAGAGTAAGCCCTGACTGCAGTACGCAGATCGAGGAGTGGCTCAATGTGGGTGGAGCTAAACGTTTGACTCCACCCACTTGCCAAATAGCAATTGGCAGAGCCATTTCTCTATCACTCTGGCAATTGGTCTGAGGGGAAAACGCAGGACTTTCAAGCTGACCGGAGATCTTTTCCCGCGTGTGAAGTTTGCTTTTCTTAACCCAACCGTCCGTTCTTGGCGTCCCCCAGAGACATGGGCTCGTTTCCGCAAATTATGTTTGCTTTCCCGTTATCCTTTCCTTAACCCAGCGGCGGAGTGGAACCAAAACATCTACCGGGAAATTTTGTAGACCACCGGCTGGCAGGCAGCGTCCGTTCGCGGGCAGGCAGCCGGCAGGTTAGTCCGTCCAGACTTTCCCGATTACCACTCCGCCTCTGCCTTAACAACCGTCAGTTTTTGTCTGGCGTTCCCCAGAGACCAGGGCTCATTTCCCGGGAGTCATGTTTGCTTTCCCTGTTCTTCTTTTCCTAAACCCAACCCCGTTCTTTTTTCCTTTTTACAATTCAAATATCATTATTTATTATAATCTATATATCTATAATTCAGATATCATTATTTATTATAATCTATATATCTATATATTAATTATAGAATATATATTATATTATAAAGGTTGCATTGACGTTTGAGAATGTGCTGCCTGATGTCCGCCACCAGATGGCGTGCCCACGGAGTCAAACGTTTAGGTCCGCCCACATTTGGCCCAACCCCGATCTGCGTACTGCAGTCAGGTGCAATTGGAGTTTGAAGCAGCTGGACCTATTGCTCCACAAGAAATAAAAGGACCAGCTTCACAAAGAGCCAGGTTTATGACACCATGCATTTTGTGGACTATTGTAATTCCTTATTATCTAGTTTGGCTTCCTGTAAAATCCAGAATTGATTTTAAAATCCTTCTCCTGACCAGAGGTGTATAGTCCAGGTGCCAGAAAGTAAAAATCCTGCCATGTTTTTGGATCTGCCTCTACATCTAGAACAGGTGTTTTCACTAACGAGCTCATCTACCTGGTAGAGGAGCTGGTTTAGTGATGGTTGGGACAGCTGCTGGACAGGATTTCTACTTTCTGGCACCTGGACTATACAGCTGCTCTTGACCTACAAAGCTCTTAATGGTCAGGCACCATCATATCTTACAGAGCGTGAGACTTCCTATGACACAAGGTAGATGTTACCTTTTCACCCCTGAATGTTAAATTAATCCCCACATGCATACATATATAATAAAGTCTACCATTTTAATAAATAAAAATGATCTGATGATGCATACCTTGAACCAATCATGTGTTGAGGCTTTGAGAAGATAGAAAGCATGATGTAATGCAGTCAGAGAGCCAGCAGGAGGCATCTTTCACTCTGTTCTCCAGACGATCATTTCACTGGGAAGGCTTTCATTTACGGTCATTTCACTGGGAAGGCTTTCATTTACGGTCATTTCACTGGAAAGTCTTTAATTTACGAGTGACAGTGTATCTGTTTCCTGTCTGATCAGAAGTAAACATGTTTCTGTGTTTTGTGGATCAGTTCCAACAAGTTATTCTGTCTGAATGCAAAACATGTCACATTTAGGTTCTTCTGCCACAGACACAACAATGATGCTGAACTTGTTCTAACAAGACAAATATGTAAATCTAAAACACATCCACCCATTCAGACACACCTTGATGCATAATAAACTATCTAGTGTTAGAATATAGAAATAAAGATGATCTGAGAGCTGATTCCACCTGTGTTTAGTCCAAATGATCCACACAGAGAGTGAAGAGGAGACTCAAGTCAAAGGTCACAACTGCATGCTTCACATTTGAAGATTACAAATGACTAAAGTGAAGTAGCAAAATAATGTTGTAGTGATGACCCGATGGAGTGTCTCCTACTATCATAATGACCTCGTAGCCTGTTCTCTCCCTCACTTGATCTGTTTCTGTATGACGCTGCTTTAAAGTTGGTGGGTACCTTTCGTCTGCAAGCTGGTGCATGTGTGAGTGGGTGGATCACACTGGGTGGAGCACAGTCTGTTACAGGAAATCAGTCTGACCTCTGGCTGCACAGAGAGAAGCTGCAGCCCTTTCTGGAGACTTTGTTAGACCTGTGATTCAAGGGCAGCCTTCCAAAAGGCTCAACATATGTTGATTCAGGTTATTAAAGTTCCCACATGTACACTAATGAAAAACAGAGAGGCCCATAGCCAATTTACAACAGAAAGCTTGACAAAATCTACAGTATTGTTTGTTTCTATAGTTTTAACAGGCAGAAACACATCTGTCTATAGTGCAGCAGTACAGTGGAATACCTGTGAGCAACTATACTGATATCAACACATGTTGTCTTCCCCTCCACACTGTGAACAGATCTGAACCTCTCCCCAGTCCACGTGGCTCTCTGCTGGACTCAGAGTGTTCCTGATAACTCTTCACCTCCAAGTTGTTTCTGTCAACCAGCTGTCTACTGAGCATGTGCAGCTGACCGCTAAACAACATACAAACTTCCCTGCTACATTTGGCACTTCACACGGAGACCTGTCCTCTAATAAAAAACATAATATAAAACACACTCAAACTTAACAATACAACTGCTGACTATAACATGGAAATTCAACAACATGAAACACAGTGTAGCACTTATTAGCTCAAAAATATCTTTAAACATCTTCCTGATCCAACTTCTCTACAAGTCCATCAGGAGCATTGCTGAGCTCCAGAATCTCTCTCTGTGCTAAACTGTGGGCATTGACTGGAGGTGTGTGCGGCAGGAGATTCCTGGAATCTCATTGGCTGCCGACTGAGGCAGAGCTAGTATGTCATATAACATGAGAGAGAGAGAGAGAGAGAGAGAGAGAGAGAGGGAGGAGAGAGACAGAGAGAGGGAGGGAGAGAGACAGAGAGGGGAGAGAGAGAGAGAGAGAGAGAGAGACAGAGAGAGAGAGAGAGAGACAGAGAGGGTTACACACTGTGGGAGTAGTAGAACACACATTTTTTAACCATTTGAAGTGGCCATATTAACATGTTAGTTTGATTAAATTAAAAAGAACATTTCAGATATCCATAACATCATTCTTCGTATCCTGATACATATGTGCACGTCAAAAAATTTTTTTTTTATTTATTTAAATTTAAATATCATCAAGTACTATAAAATAACCAATCAAAGCTAGAGGTGCTTCCTGCGTATACACTCAGGTCTGTTAGCCCTATAGCTGACACACAGCATTAAGCCCAGCTGTCTAATGCAGGCTCATTAAAGACTCTCAGCATCTGTCTGGACTGTCCAGGTGTGACTGGGACTGTCCAGCTGTGACTGGGACTGTCCAGCTGTGACTGGGACTGTCCAGGTGTGACTGGGACTGTCCAGGTGTGTCCTCACACAGTGAGCTGGGTGATACTGACATTAGTTTTCTATTACTGCTTGTCAGAAAGCCTCATGAGTGACACATGACGAGGAAGGAGGTGGGCTGTACTCGGTGTGTCTGGTAGAAGTTAATGTGCTGATCTCAGATGACCAACATTTCAAATGGAGGAATCATCTCTACAGCTGCTGCTGGGTAAGTTCAAAGGAATGGGTGTCTCCAACAGGGACGTCACTCGGATTGAAAGAAAGGGGGGACTTGCTAAATCTTACTCTAATGTTAGCTTTTAGATACATCAAAGCTGCATGGGGGGAACTTACTTAGGGTGTCTTCCTGCTGAGTTTATGGCTATGTCTTAAATGCTATCTATCTGCTATCTGCTATCTGCTCAAATCAGTAAAACAGACAAACAGCGGTCAGTGTACTACGACAAATAGCAGTACAATAGAAAGAATACTATAATAATAAATAGCCATTGTTGCATATTTTATCATGTAAGCTGTTGATATTTAAAGTAGCTACTGTCTGAATTAAATAACCTGATGGTGGAGGAATAAAAGTTTCAACAATTACTACATGTATGTATGCATACATATACATGTATGTATTGTGTAAGTTTACGGTATGTATGTATTTCATGTATACATGCATATATACTGTACATACATGTATGTGTGTACAGTGTGAAATGAGATTTGAACTGTGTCGGGCTCGGGTCGGGCTCAGACATAAATATCTTAATGCCTGTCGGGCTCGGTTACTGCTCTGTTGGACGCGGGCCGGGCATGGACAGAAAAGATCAGCACTCTAGCATACATGTATGTATATATGTATGCATGAATACATATATACATACATGTATGTATATATGTTAACAGGTACTTTTTTTAGTATCACCTCTGTCGAGGTTCCAAGTGAGCTGAGGCAATGTGCAAGCTACAGACGGGGTGTCCTGAACACACCCAACCTGAGCTCCAAATGCAACGCTCTGTTCTGGCGTAGACATACACGCGTTTAGCTCATGATGCGTACAGTTAACACACCACTTGGCTTTAGAATGTTTACGCAAAGTCATGATGTTACATATCTATGCATTGGTTTTTGGTGCACTCCAGCCAGAGTTTTTCTGTTTTGATGTGTTGTTGCCTGTTAAAGGGGTGATAGAATGCAAAACCGATTTTACCCTGTCATAGTTGAATAACGACAGTTCGGTGGGTAAATAGGACATACACAGAAGCTCAGAATCCCATTGACACCCCTTTACTATGAAAATCTCATATTTTGAAACTGCTGCTGAAAACGGGCAAATCCCAACAAAGCTGAGTTGCTTGCGCAAGCATCTCAAAATCCGAAACCTTAAGAGAACGGTCACGCCCCAACATTTACATAGGCTACACAACTGACCTGAGATCAGGTAGTACATTTACATAGGCTACACAACTGACCTGAGATCAGGTAGTATATTTACATAGGCTACACAACTGACCTGAGATCAGGTAGTCTTCTGAATCTAGCTAGGTCGCGCATATCTCTGCTATTCCATTACAAAATTCTCTTCTGAAACTTTTTTATGTGAGAAATCAACCATATAAAGCTCAAATATGGGCCGCTTTACGAAAATGGATGGCTAATGGCAAATTTTCTCCGACTGTGTGTCGGAGTTTAGTGCCGGTGTTGGTGCTGCCTGGGTTGCTACATCGCCGCCCTGACCGCAGTGTCAGCGAGCTTGTTACGCCCGCAATCTTTTACCGCAGCCCGCAGGTTCCAGTTAATCTTATAATGGGTATTATAAGATTAACGGGTGGGTGTGTTGAGTTATTTAAACAAAAATCGGGGAAATAAACGCCTTTTGTCCGCGAGTCTCATTGATAGAGCCGCGGTGAGATGGAGTCCATCAATGAGAGCTAGCTAGCCTCCTGCTAACTCTGACATTCACAAAAATACATTCAATTGAAATCCGAAATCGGACAAGTGTTAGCTAAGCTTTGTTAGACCTTGACGAACCTGTAATATTCATGCTGTGACGAAATTCAAACTGTAAATATACTTTAGTTATGCGAAAGTGAGCAAGCTGCGATATTTCCCCATTGTAATGAATGGGACATATAGCAAGCAGCTGCTCGTCCTTCAAACATGCCTTGGGTTCATAAAAATGCCTTAAAATCAAATCGGACACAACGGTTAGCTTTATAAGACATTGGGGAATTATGTTATATAAGTGGCGTGACGAAATTCAAACCGTAAATATATTATGCCGGCAGCTGGCCGCGGAGCCCCGTAGTGCAGTATCCACAAAGGGTGACTTTGCCCTGGGTATGGAGCCCAGCAGGCTGTCGCTTTCTCGTCAGACTGTGTGGAGCTCCTAAAGTCCGACACGTCTTACCAAATTTGCAATTAGCCATCAATTTTTGTAAAACGGCCCATATTTGAGCATAATATAGTTGATTTCTCGCTTAAAAAAGTCTCAGAAGTGAATTTGGTAATGAAACATTGCAGTGTCTGGAATATGAGATTCTGTCGCGTCTCTAATGTATGTGTATTGGGGATTTGCTCAACCAATCAGCACGCGTCTCTAATATGTGGGTATGGCAAGTCGCTCAACCAATCAGCGCGCAGCTCATCTAAATATTCATGACCATACCATATTTGGAAGAAAAGCTCTTGTTACAAATAGGGCCAAAACACAGGGATGCATAAGGGCCAATAAAATATCAACCAGGCCATTTTCAGCCCAACCAATGTTACATACCCCATTAGGAGACCATAAGGAACAGTGTGAAATACCCTATATAATCATTCTATCACCCCTTTAAACTAATCTGAGGTTCATTTCTCTTCAGTTCTGATCTCACTGCTGATCTGCACAACAAACCAAGGTCAGTAAACGTCTTCACTGTCACATCTGAAAAGTTATTTATTCACTAATAGAAAAGTTTGTGTTTCAGACAGTGTTTGAGGAGTTAAAACACAGTGCAGTGAACAGTGAAATGAGGATTATGAGGAATGTGTCAGAATGCAAATCATCTTCTATAACTACATATTTCTATCCCTCCTCCCTCCAGCCTCTCTGACTGTGAGACCCAGCAGCTCTCAGATGTTTAAAGGACAGTCTGTCTCTCTGAGCTGTGAGGAGGACGACAGCTCTGCTGGATGGACTCTGAGGAGGAACACAACCAGAGAAACCAGGACTCAGTGTGCAGATGGCTGGGGAAAACCTGCTGGTTCTTCCTGTAAAATCAGCTACATGCGCCCATGGCACAGTGGAGTTTACTGGTGTGAGTCCAGAGAGGGAGCAACCAGTAACAGCATCAACATCACTGTCACTGGTAAGATCAGACTGTGGAGTCAGTATTGATGAAGCTGTGTGTGAATGGATGACATGCTGTAGTTTGTCTCTGTGTTGAGGTGGACCAGTGATCCTGCAGAGTCCTGTCCTCCCTGTGATGGAGGGAGAAGACCTCACTCTGACCTGTAAAACAAAGAACTCCTCCAACCTCCCAGCTGGTTTCTATAAAGATGGCTCCTTCATCAGGACTGAGTCTGCAGGTCACATGACCATCCACCATGTTTCCAGCTCTGATGAAGGCCTCTACAAGTGCAACATCAGCAGTGTTGGAGAGTCTCCGCCCAGCTGGGTCTCTGTCACAGGTGAGGAGGTTAAAGGTCATTCTTCATCTTAGGGCGCTTTCACACCTAGGGCTATCTTGCACCCGGCGCAGCGCCACGCAGAGCCCAACGGAAGTGTCTTTGCTAGTTTAAGACCAACCCAGTTGTCAGTTTCCCGTCCAGCGCCCACGTCGTTTTAAATAGCAAATGCACCTGCGCCCATCTTTGCGCACATGGGCATGCTGGTCATACAGGGAGGTGTGTTCAGGTGCATTCTGGGCGTGCTGGTCATACAGGGAGGTGTGTTCAGGTGCATTCTGGGAGTATTGCTATCTTGAGGCAGCAGGAAGTGATGGCGCCATTGGCCAACAAAAACCTGGTCTAAAGTCAATAACGCAGCATTTCATTGTTATTTTAACAGAGCATTAGTAAAATGCTCCTAGGCTCGTGCACAGCGCGCAAACACCATGCTTGTTACACACACAGGGACACACAGCAGCACACACACATGCAGAAGATTACAAATAAAAATATTAGGGTGCAAATCTTCCATCATAACAGCAATGCTCCAAGGTCCAAACGCGCCTGGCTTTTAAAGGGAATGGGAAATGATCTCTGATTGGTTGATTGCATGTTACGCCCAAAACACACCTCTGATTAATGAAGACACTAAGGCTATGTTTAGACGGAAACAATCTGAAGAAACAATGCAAAATTGGATTTGCACACACCCTAAACGCACCTGCGCCTGGCGCTTCACGCGCTTAGACCATTGAAATAGGACCCATAGAGTTTGGTAGACTGTGTGATTTGGGGGCATCATTTTTTATTTGGTTAGGTTTGTGTTTACACTGCACTTTGTCACATGCACCAAACCTGGTCTTTGAGAAGATGATGATGATGATGATGATGATGATGATGATGTGTGGTCATTGTAGGTTATGGATCTGAAAATTATCGTCACTTGAATCATTTATACGTTTGTAAATTGTGTGCAAGGTGGAAATTGCAGGCTAGTTAATGCGTTGATTTTTGGGTCACTTCCTGTGTGTGTCTGATTGCGTTCTCACATGATGTGACCTGAACTCTAGAGCACTTTGGTCCGTACCAAAGTTCAAATGAGCTTTTACACCACCCCAAACCAACGGGACTATCCAAGGAAACGTTCAGGTGTGGAAGCACCCTAACACACCGTCTGGTATTAGATATTTCTACCACTAACTACACCAAGGGAATTCACTCAAATAATACACAACATTGAAATTTGACAGAGTCGTATGCCTCACATAGAAAAAGAGACAGTAAAATGGTTGAACATGTTAACTATTTACTTTTATTTCTGGGCATAATTAGGAAAACCCACGACTACAAGTCCTCCTACAACCCCCTCTTCTGGCTTCAACACTTCTTCCCCTCCCCCCTCCAGTCCCGGCTCCTCTCCTCCTCCCCTTGTGTTCTGGTCCGTTTCAGTCGGTGTTCTGGTTCTCCTGGTTCTCCTGGTTCTGCTGGTGAGACGATGCATCTGTAGGAAACCTAAAGGTTAGTTTTAGACAAAATGACTCAAATCATATATATTACTATTTAAAAATTTGGGGTGAAGTTTATCAAATAAGTAGATATTTTCAAACTGTTTCTTCAAGTCAAACGTCTCTTAGGATTCTCATGAATCACTATTCTGTTGTTGACAAACCATCCTCACCACGAGGGCCCTTTAACATGTTCCGGAGCTTTTGATCATATCACATAATCTTCCTCATGTTTCCATCTTTACTCACGTCTCTGTAATGATTAAATTGATTGAGATTTATGTTAACTTTTGTTTATTTCAGCTGAAGTAGAAGCTGGAGATGATGACATCACATACAGTGATGTCACAATATCACGTTACCTGCAGCAGCCAATCAGACGGAGCAGAGGTAAAGATGTTTTGATTGATTTTCAGAAGACTCTGAGGGACGGTGTGTGTTCTTGTTTTAATGTCTTGAGAGGACGTTTGGGAAGAGAGCATTTTACAAAATAAGGATATTTTAAAAATTAAATCAATGTTTTTAGTCCACAACAGTCACAGTGTAAGGTCTATTTTAGTAGATAATAAGGTGTGTTGTGCTTGGCATGAGAGTCTGGGTGTTTTGTACCCTGTGGTAAACACCTCTAACACCTCTAACAGCTCTAACAGCTCTAACAGTTTTAACAGCTCTGTGGTCGTCCACTTTCCTGTTTTTCATAGCAACCCTTCACCTGAGTGTGGGTCTGCACACTCTTTACTCAGGAAGGACACAGGAAAACACTAAGATGCTATATATATAAACTATACATTTGCAAATGTACATATCTCTGTATATGATGATCACTTACAATAGATCTAAAGTAAGGGAATATATTCATGTAAACAGTAAAATTATGTTGTTAAGGAAACCTCAGGAGCAACACGACTTATATTCACATATGTGAAGAAGGTTCTGGTCTTTGGTGACTTACACAGAAGCATTTAATGGACTCTGGATCAAGGAAAATCAGGAAAACAGTCCAGTTAAACCACGTTAAAGTGTAATGCCTCCCAACTCTGAGGGTCTGGGAGTCTCTAGACCTCGTTGTGACCTTTAAAATCTGGTCTGAGCAGGGGCGGATTTTGTAGCCTACTTCACACAGAACAAACGTCAAACCCTAAGTAGACGTAACATTGTATAGTTGGGGAAATAACGTTCTTCAACCTGATTTTTATCATCTCAAAATCAGCATCGCAACTATGCTAGCACTGTGCTTTCGTTATAATTTCATTTCTTGATAGATGTTAATCCATTTTGCCCTCTTTCCTCCTGTGTCTCCATTCATCGCGACTCCTGGCTCCCTCGCTTTGCGCCACTCAGTTTTCCAAAGAAAACAGGCTCTCCGCTCTGGCGTCATCTTATGCTGCATTCACTGCAGTCGGACATTGGAGACGCACGCTCGTAAATTGTCAAATTGGCCATAACTTTTACCGTAATTCGTTGCTGCCAACTGGGGTGGCAGCAGGGGTGGCAAGGCTTTCTTTTAGGGTGGCATTTGCCACCCTATGCCACCCCGGTAGATCCGCCCCTGGGTCTGAGTGATCTGATCACTAGTAGACAGGTCTAGGTGTGTGTGTGTGTGTTCCCACCTGGCAGCAGAATGTGTCTCTAAATGTGTCTTCAGTGACCACTGATGGTCGGATCTCACTTCCCCGCTCTATATGTTTAAACACGCACATCATTTGACACACCTGTAAACACAATGTTGCAATGTGAGCTAACTAGCGTTGTTGTCCCTAGGCTGAAGTTACTGCGTAAGATATAGAGATCATACACCGTATATAAAGGTATAGAGATCATACACCGTATATAAAGGTATAGAGATCATACACCGTATATAAAGATATAGAGATCATACACCGTATATAAAGATATAGAGATCATACACCATATATAAAGATATAGAGATCATAGACCATATATAAAGATGTAGAGATCATAGACAGTATATATAGATGTAGAGATCATAGACCGTATATAAAGATGTAGACATCATACACGGTATATAAAGATATAGAGATCATAGACCGTATATAAAGGTGTAGAGATCATAGACTGAATATAAAGATGTAGATCGTAAACTGTATATATTCAATTCAATTTTTTCAATTCAATTTTATTTATAGTATCAAATCATAACATAAGTTATCTCGAGACACTTTACAGATAGAGTAGGTCTAGACCACACTCTATAATTTACAAAGCCCCAACAATTCCAACAATTCCAGTAATTCCCTCAAGAGCAAGCAGTGCGACAGTGGCGAGGAAAAACTCCCTCTTGGGAAGAAACCTCGGACAGACCCAGGCTCTTGGTAGGCGGTGTCCGACGAGCCAGTTGGGGGTGTGATGAACAGTGGCGATAGTAGTCACATTAATAATGGAACAGTGACTGGATGTAGCGGGAAGCTGCAGGGTTCAGCAGGACGCAGCATGACATTGCAGGGCATCGCTGAGCTCAGCAGGGAGTGCAGCAGGACCACGGCGACAGCTGCAACCAGGGTCTTGGTGCCAACGTTCTCCAAGGAAATACGCTGGGGAAAAAAGCATAAGGACTCCGGGGAGTAAACTCCCCAGAAGCTAGGATTAGTAACAAGCATTTCTGGGACGGGCTGCACACAAATAGTAATAGTAATAGTAACAGTAATAGAAACAGTAATAGAAAGGGAGAGGAGAGAGCAGCTCAGTGTGTCAAACGAAGGAAGTCCCCCGGCAGTCTAGGACTATAACAAGCGTAACTATAACAGCGTAACTAGAAGGGACAGGCCATAGGAGAGGGAACCTTTTTCGGGCTTAGAACTCTCCCCTGCCGGATCTGGCTTGGCTGGCCTGCCTCCCTCTACTTTGTTATGTATTATTAATCTAACAATTATGAAGAGAAGCAGTTGGGCCAGTTAGGTGAACACTGCAACTCCTCACTCCCTAACTATAAGCTTTATCAAATAGGAGAGTTTTAAGTTCATTCTTGAATGAGGTGACAGTTTCTGCCCCCGAACCCAGATCGGGAGCTGGTTCCATAGGAGAGGAGCCTGATAACTGAAGGCTCTAGCTCCCATTCTACTTTTAGAGACTCTAGGTACCACCAGTAACTCTGCATTCTGGGAGCGCGCAGTGCTCCTAGTAGGACAATAGGGTATTAGGAGCTCTTCTAGATATGATGGTGCTAGACCATTTAGAGCTTTGTAGGTCAAGAGAAGGACTTTAAACTCAATCCTGGATTCAACAGGAAGCCAATGCAGAGAAGCTAATACAGGAGAAATATGATCTCTTTTCTTAGTTCTTTTGAGAACACGCGCTGCAGCATTCTGGATCAGCTGGAGAGTCTTAAGAGACTTATTTGAGCAACCTGACAGTAGGGAATTACAATAGTCCAGCCTGGAAGTAACAAATGCATGGACTAGTTTTTCAGCATCGTTTTGAGACAGGATATTCCTAATTTTGGCAATGTTACGAAGATGAAAAAAGGCTGTTCTTGAGGTTTGTTTTAGATTGGCATTAAAGGATATATCCTGATAAAAGATAACTCCTACATTTCTAACAGTGGTGCTGGAGGCCAGGGCAACACCATCCAGAGTAGCTATATCTCTAGATAATGATTTGTTCGGTGTGCCCACACAATAACTTCGTTTTAGTTAACATATATATATGTACATAGACCGTATATAAAGATATAGAGATCATAGACCGTATATAAAGGTGTAGAGATCATAGACAGTATATATAGATGTAGAGATCATAGACCGTATATAAAGATTTAGACATCATAGACCGTATATAAAGATGTAGAGATCATAGACTGTATACAAAAATGTAGAGATCATACACCGTATATAAAGATGTAGAGATCATAGACCATATAAACAGATGTGGAGATCATACACCGTATATAAAGATGTAGAGATCATAGACTGCATACATGTAGAGATCATAGACTGTATATAAAGATGTAGAGATCATAGACCGTATATAAAGATGTAGAGATCATAGACTGTATATAAAGATGTAGAGATCATAGACTGTATATAAAGATGTAGAGATCATAGACCGTATATAAAGATGTAGAGATCATAGACCATATAAACAGATGTGGAGATCAAACACCGTATATAAAGATGTAGAGATCATAGACTGCATACATGTAGAGATCATAGACTGTATATAAAGATGTAGAGATCATAGACCGTATATAAAGATGTAGAGATCATAGACTGTATATAAAGATGTAGAGATCATAGACTGTATATAAAGATGTAGAGATCATAGACCGTATATAAAGATGTAGAGATCATAGACCATATAAACAGATGTGGAGATCATACACCGTATATAAAGATGTAGAGATCATAGACTGCATACATGTAGAGATCATAGACCGTATATAAAGATGTAGAGATCATAGACTGCATATATAGATCTAGAGATCATAGACCGCATATATAGATTTAGAGATCATAGACCGCATATAAAGATGTAGAGATCATAGACCGTATATATAGATGTAGAGATCATAGACTGTATTTAAAGATGTAGCGATAAGCGCAGACCAGATCTGCTGCCGTTAAATTGACCAAACAGCTGATTGATCGCTGTCCTCCAGACTGATCAGAACTGTGTCCATGGCAACGCTATGCTATGCATCGCAATGGTGTGTTATACTTAGCAAGGGTCTGTTATCAAGAAATAACAGACCGCAGAATGCCTTAAAATTCAACCAATCTTGAATAAATAAATAACAAATGTATGCTGCAGATGCATTAGGATTTTATCTAGGTAAGTATTAGTGAAGTAGTTAAGTTTTTTTCTTATATTCTCATAACATTTTAAAGCCCATGTTGCAGGGTTTATTTTCTAATGAATTTTTGCAATTTGCTTGTTGGTATTAAACATTTAAACTGTTACCCAACAACATCAAATACAATGGATATCACAAAATGGAATAAAATACGAAAAAGTAGTACTGTTTTACAGCGGTTTCTCCTTTCCCCCACAATGCATTGCATGACGTCACGTTGAGGAGACGACAGGCGAAAGCCCCCTCTCGGTTCACTGTCACGGTCACAGTTTCTGCCACTGGTCTGGCAAAATATGGCTTTTGGTCTCGACCGAGTCAATGTGTCTTTTTTATGTGTATAATAATATTGGAGGGAATGTGAAACACAGCTTGGACGGGGATGCTATTCGGCTTTTCACAAGTTTAGACAGCTAGCTAACGCTACGCTGACGTTTGCTAACGTTAGCGCAGCAGCGTTAGTTAAATACCGGTATTACAACTGCCTTCGGAGCTGCGTCCACGTTGTCAACATAAGACCTGTGGCGTTAGTGCTCCTTTTGTATCATACTTTTATTGAATGAAATATTAAACTTTGCTCCTACGAGATAGGTGTTTTTTTGTAACATTACACACAAAGCTAACTGGCTATAGTGAGCCTGTACGTATGCTAGCAGGATTAGCTAACGTTGCGTAGCCAGCCAGCAACTTCGGCAATCGGCAGTAGTTTCGGTGAGCTAACCGCGACAGTATGTCGCCCACAATCAACCTCTGCTGTTAAAAGCAGTCAATCTGCAGTGATGTTTGAAATGGAGACACATGGATGTGTTAACTGTCGTGGTTAGCTCGCCGAAACTACTGCCTACGGCTACGAAACGTTAGCTAATGTCCGCTAGCATACGTACAGGCTAACTATAGCCAGTTAGCTTTGTGTGTAACTTACAAAAACTCACCCATCTCGTAGGAGCGAAGTTTAAGGTTTCATTCAATAAAGTTATGGTACAATAGGAGTACTAACACCACAGGTCTTATGTTGACAACATGGACGCAGATATTGAGAATTAGGACATACGTCACGATTTGGGAGGTGTCTGAGCCAAGGGGGTAAGCTTCGCTTCAGAACTCGAGCCATCATGGCGCCATTTTGTTGCTAACTGGCCATCACCTCTTGTTAGCATTCCGCTTACCGCCATTTTGTTTTTACGTCACTTGACTGAGAATAACTTTACATCCGAAGCGTTTAAAGACTCGATTTGTCCATTGTTTAGTTCTAAAGAAACACAACAACGTATAAAAGGCTCCATTACCTTGTATCTCACGTTATGGCTCCGTAGCAGACGCTTTTGTAAAAATACGCTAACGATTGTGTCATAACCAAGTGACTTACTGTCGCACAGTAGAGGAATTACCGTATAGTACAGAAGAAGCTCGCAGGCAGTTTCGACTTACGTTAGCTGTTTAGGTTTAATTACCAATGTTAACTAGCATGTTAGTTAGCAATAATTAGCCTGTGCCTATGTTATCTCCTTACATATACCTACACTCTCCGTCTCTGTAAGATTGGGAATGATTGAGATTTCTCTTGGCATAGCTACCAGAAGACTTCACACTTTCAGACACGTTGCTCACGTCACATTTACGTTGTCTCTGTCAGTTGGAGGCTGCGCAGTAAAGCTGGCCATCACCGGAAAAGTGCTTCTAATAGCCTTCACTGATCTCCGTCCAGAGCAACGGGGTCTATTGGTCCATTAATATATATGTCAATGGTCTGAGCCCGTCTACCATTTTGGGATCCTACACTATCGGTTGCCAGGGGCAACAGTGTCAGAGCGACACAGACACGGAGCTGGAAAGACGGCTCAAGGAATTATCATTAAGGCGTCTTGTTCTCTTAATACATCCATGGTTTAAACAGAGAAATTACAAGAAAATTAAGAAGAAGGCAGCAAAAGAAAAGGGCCCTTACAGAGACAAACTGACAGGAACAACAACCTCTGAAACTGGTCCAGTATATTAGCTAGCTAGCTAATCAGTTAGCATCCACTAAAAGTTCAGTTTTTGCCGCTGACAGACTCAGATTATTATTCTAAGTGTCTGACAACATTACCTACAGAGATAGACCTTTTATTTAAAGAGTAAGATCCTTTTAGTTTAACATGAAACAGCCCCAAAATCACCATCACCAAACTCCACCAGACTCCATGTAAATAATCAGTACTTTTACCATCGTAAAACACACTTCATTCAAAGTGGACAGAAACTAAATAAAACTACCAAAAGCCGTCTTGGTTCATTTTTCCACTGTTCCAACAATCACCACTCTGGTTTGGTTGAAATAAACCCTTAATTAACCCATTTACATGTGGAGGTATGCTGGCTCTATACACGCTAAAAGTCCTGATTATTTACATGGAGTCTGGTGGAGATATGCTGCTTCATTATACCCACAAAATTCTCTTTTATTTTAAGGTGGTTTTTGGTGATATTTTTGTTTTGCAACACTTAAAATATTTTTTTTTTTTATTTGGAGTTTGGTTAAAAATTTTTTTTTTTAATAAAACTAAAAATTCTTTTTATTTATTTGGATTCTGGTGGAGATTTGTTTTTATTTTATATGTTTAAATTTTTTTTATTTTGTATGTGGAGTTTTGTTGTTTTTTGTTTTTTTTTTTTTTTTTTTTTTTATTAAAAAAAAAAACTTTTTTACTTAAAATCAAAATGTTTTAAGTTTGTTGTTATTTTCAGTCTGTGTTGTTTTTTTGTCCCCCAAAAAAAGAGATTTTTTTCATTTCCGCCAACAAAAAAAACACACCACCTATACATCCCCCCTCAAAAAAGAATTTTTTTATTCTTTTTTTCTTTCCAAAAAAAAAAAAAAAAAAAAAAAATTATCCAATTTTTTCCTACAAATAAAAAGAAAAGAAAAAAATTTTTTTATTTAATATATATAGTAGTGTTTTTTAAAAATTAAAAAAAAATTTAAAAAACCCAAATAAACCCCCTACCAAAAAAAAACAAATAAAGCACATAGCCCCCAAAAAAGGCAGAAAGGGGGGAGGGGGTTTTTTTGTTGTGACGCTAACCATGAAATCTTTGGCTCTAACAATAAAATCCACATTCTCAATAGGAAACTCAGAAGGCATTTGTAATATTTACCTAGTGTCTAGGCTAACACTGTTGCGCTAACGTTAGCGAAACCTTGACATAGCGTTAGCTAGCTGTCTGTGAAAAGCTGAACAGCATCCCTGTCCAAGTAATAAATAAACACAAGGTAAATATGTTGTTACTGGAGCTAGTAGGCTACCGTCAAAATGTGAGATATGTAATCAATATGTGTTTACAACCATCGGGGGATTTCACAGGTGGGACTGGCAAGTTAGCCCATAGTTAGCATATAGCTAGCATGATGCCTTGTATTTTCTAGATCTAGATAAGTTTACCGGTACTTATTTGAACTAACAACATGATCACTGTCACTAGATATACAGAAAACATTGACTTTCACTCGGTGCTGTTCACTGACAGTAAAAACCCTCTTCCTCAACCCAGTCAGTCACCATAGTTACAGTATTAGGCTGATACACGTCTCCCCAATGTGACGTCATCACCGAATTGCCTTAAAAAAACACTAATACCAAAAATGACAAAAACATGAAAAAAACTGGCCTTTAACACTATTTGGAGACATTTTTTAACAATGATATACATATATTGGGTGCTATATGTACCTATATTTTATCCACTATTTATTTAGTCCTTTTCTAATACTATGGGAAATAGTATTATTGATCGTAGTAAAAGTTAAATAATTAATGTATTTTTTTTTCTAGAGAGTGATCCTGCTGCAATCTACTCCAGAGTGAGAACAAAAGACGTCTGTTACGGACAAATAGTGATCAAAGACAAGAAATCAAACAGGAAGAGAGGTACGGCTGCTCTTCTATGTCTCCATCACTAGAAACGAGTTTCTTACCAACAAACAGGAGAAAATATTGTCTTTGTTAGGGTCTATTTTCATTAGCGGATTAATCCTCATCAGGTGTTCTAGTGAGTATTTGTGAATGAACTACAGTGTGTGTTCATACTGATGAAGAAACATGTCATCCAGTGCAACAGTGACCACCTTTACATGCAAAGTATTCCGTTTTTTGCCCTTATTCTGAAAAAGACAATGTTCCGAAGTTTTTTGTTTTTTCCACTCTGCGTGTAAAACCACAGCAGCCACTTCCTCCCGCTGATACCAGTAAACTGTCATGTGACACTGGTGAGGTTTCTCTCTACAGACTCTGCAAGCAGCTTTGTGGTCGTCCACTTTCCTGTTTCATATAAATGCCCACCAGTTATATTTGCTATTTGTTCAGACCAGGGGCCTGTTTCACAAAACCAGTTACGCTTCATATTCTAGCGTTGTAGAAAATTGATCTTCATGGTAAATTTCCTGAGTAACATTATCTTCTGCTCACTTTTAAGGCAAAGAGTACAACTGTTAATTTGTGCAAATGATTATAATCAGTTCAGAGCAGAGGTCAGTTAATGTTTATGTTTAGGCTACTTACGCATTCAGTCGGTCCGTGATCGTCTGCTACGCTTTCTCTCGCTGTTTCATTACAGCAGCCGTGTTTCTTTTCTTTTTATACAAATAATGTGTTTCACGTCATACTTCCACAAGAAGCTGCTGCTCACTCTGTATAAAGTAATTAAATAAAGTAACAATGCGTATTCTCCATTTTGGCATCAGTAAATCTGTGATCGACCTCGCGGTCTTTGGAGGAAAGCCGTGGACGCGCATCTATCTGAATTAGTTCATCCTGACTCGACCTAATCTCTCCTCCTCAGCCTGACTCTCTCCCACCTACCAACCATCTCCTCAGTTAGTCTCTCCCCATGACCTAGTCTCTCCCCTCAGTCTGACCTAGTCTCTCTACCCCCACCACCCACTGACCTATTCCTCAGTCTGACCTAGCCACCGCCTAGTCCTCCAGCCTGACCAGCTCCCCAGCCACGACCTAGCTCCTCTCACCAGACCTAGTCTCCCTCCCAGCCTGACTCACCTAGTCTCTCCTCCTCAGCCTGACCTAGTCTCTCCTCCAGCCTGACTAGCCCAGTCTCTCCTCCCCAGTTACCTAAGTCTCTCCTCCTTAGTCTGATCTAGTCTCTCCTCCTCAGCCTGACTCGATCTAGTCGCTCTCCTAGCCTCCTTCCACCTACCTCACTATTCACCTACCTATCTCCTCTATCCCTATTTCTTATTACTATGTAGGCCTCAGCGACTCCGACCTACTCCTCCTCAGCCTGACCTAGTCTCTCCTCCTCAGCCTGATCTAGTCTCTCCTCCTCAGCTTAACTCGACCTAGTCTCTCCTCCTCAGCCTGACCTAGTCTCTCCTCCTCAGCTTGACTCGACCTAGTCTCTCCTCCTCAGTCTGACCTAGTCTCTCCTCCTCAGCCTGACCTAGTCGCTCCTCCTCAGCCTGACCTAGTCTCTCCTCCTCAGCCTGACCTAGTCTCTCCTCCTCAGCCTGATCTAGTCTCTCCTCCTCAGCCTGACCTAGTCTCTCCTCCTCAGCCTGACCTAGTCTCTCCTCCTCAGCCTGATCTAGTCTCTCCTCCTCAGTCTGACCTAGTCTCTCCTCCTCAGCCTGACCTAGTCTCTCCTCCTCAGCCTGATCTAGTCTCTCCTCCTCAGCCTGACCTAGTCTCTCCTCCTCAGCCTGACCTAGTCGCTCCTCCTCAGTCTGACTCGACCTAGTCTCTCCTCCTCAGCCTGATCTAGTCGCTCCTCCTCAGCCTGACTCGACTTAGTCTCTCCTCCTCAGCCTGACCTAGTCTCTCCTCCTCAGCCTGGCTCAGCCTTCGTGAAACGCACCAAGCTAGGCTGCACTGATTAGACTAGATCAAGCCTCGCTTTATCAGTTATCCTGGATTTATATATTCTGCTTTTGTGAAACAGGCCCCCGGTCTAAAAACCTGCAGCCATGCCCATAACAACTCCAATAATAATTCTCCATGAACAATAATCCTAGAGCAGTATACATATTCTTTATATTTTAGTTTAGTTTATTAAGGATCCCCATTAGCTGACGCCTTGACGACCAGCTAGTCTTCCTGGGGTCCAACACTACATTTAATGAAACAATATTAAAACATGTCATAGCATATACAGAAATAAAAAAAAAGAAAATAAAAAAAATACATGCAACAATATCTGCCAACAAAACTAAGTTACAAAGTAACAAAAATTAGATGAAAAACTATAACAACCAAGCAAATAGTGAAATATCTTAAAAACAAAATTATATATTACAATATATTACATAGTTAACATATACATATATTACATAGGTAACACGTTGGTTACATTGACAAAGACACACAATCAGAAACCTCATAATAAATAATTTAAATGAAGGTAAGATTTGACTGGCTTTTTAAAATGGTCCTTTCCTGTGATAAAACGAATGTTACTAGGGATTTTATTCCACAAAGAACTTGCTCTGTAAATAAAAGTTTTTTTCAAGTTATTAGATTTTGGTAGAGGTAACATCATCTGCCCCCTACTGGCTCCTCTTGTTAAATAAGTGTGGATATCTGAACTATATGTTATGTTATCAAAAATAAATGATGGTGTCTGAGTGCAACAAAGTAAGCACATTGGCTAATAATCTTTTTTCAACACTCAACCATTTAAGACTTTCATGCATTTTAACTATATTGGATCAGAAATTACACTTTAAAGGGGTGATAGAATGATTATATAGGGTATTTCACACTGTTCCTTATGGTCTCCTAATGGGGTATGTAACATTGGTTGGGCTGAAAATGGCCTGGTTGATATTTTATTGGCCCTTATGCATCCCTGTGTTTTGGCTCTATTTGTAACAAGAGCTTTTCTTCCAAATATGGTATGGTCATGAATATTTAGATGAGCTGCGCGCTGCTTGGTTGAGCCTTATCCCCGTACACACACGTAGAGACGCGCGCTGATTGGTTGAGCGACTCGCCATACACACACATTAGAAACGCGACAGAATCTCATATTCCAGACACTGCAATGTTTCCTTACCAAAATCACTTCTGAGACCTTTTTATGCGAGAAATCAACTATATAAAGCTCAAATATGGGCCGTTTTACGAAAATGGATGGCTAATTGCAAATTTGGTAAAACTGTGTGTCGGAGTTCAGCTGCCTGTGTTGCTGCCTCGCCGCCCGGCCTGCCTTCCTTCACAGACCCCGGCCTGCTGTGAGCTTGATTGAGCTCCACCGGCACGGCTGACAGCCCACAGCACCTCATACCCGCGCAAAGTCACTGTTTGGGCTAATGGACTACTACACGCTGGTGCTCTGACAGAGCTCCAGGGCCTGCAGCTCCCCTCTTCCTGCTAGCTAAATGGCCCGTTGTGTGAGAGTGAGAGCGCGGTCAGCGAGCTTGTTACACCAGCAATCATTTACCACATGTTACACACATGTCACGCCACTTAGCTATACAACATCTAAATGTCTTATAAAGCTTACAACGGTGTCCGATTTTAATTTAATTAATATTTGTGAGCTGTACGGGTTTCGTTAGCTGCGACTCTCCCTTCAATCCTATGTGTACAGATTGCGGCTAGTTAGCTTCATTTTTGGTTGTAATTCAAGTATATTTACAGTTTGAATTTCGTTACGACAAGCGGCGTTTATTTCCCCAATCGTTTGTTTAAATAACTCAACACATTATAATTACACACATTAAAAGAGTAACTGGAACCTGTGGTAACAGATAGCTGGCGTAACAAGCTCGCTGACTGCGCTCTCACTCACACACACCGGGCATTTAGCTAGCAGGAAGAGGGGAGTTGGAGGCCCTGGAGCTCTGTCAGAGCAGCAGCGTTTAGTAGTTCATCAGCCCAAAACGGTGACTTTGCACGGGTATGGAGTGCTGTGGGCTGCCAGCCGTGACTAAGCTCCATCTACCTCACAGCAGGCCGGGGTGTGTGAAGGAAGGCAGGCCAGGCGGCGAGACTGTAACACAGGCAGCACCGGCCTCTGAAGTCCGACACACAGTAAGACAAAATTTGCAATTAGACATCAATTTTCATAAAACAGCCCATATTTGACCTCTACATAGTTGATTTCTTGCATAAAAAAGTCTCAGAAGTGAATTTAATGGTAAAATAGCAGATGAACAATGTATACAATTTCTGAGATCTGCACGACCTAGATTCAGAAGACTAACTGATCTCAGGTCAGTTGTGTAGCCCATGCAAATGTTGGGGCGTGACAAACAGAGACTAGAGCCAAATGGGGAGGAGCCGCAATAGTTGACGTCAACTATGTGGCTGGTGGAGATGGGGGGGGTGTGGAAAAGGGGTAAAAAAAATAAAAAAAGAAAAAAAAAAAAGTGTTTTTGATTTTTTTTTTTTTTTTTTTTTTTTTTTTTTTAAAAAAAAAAATAAATTCAGCTATGACAAGGTAAAATCAGTTTTACGTTCTATCACCCCTTTAATATTTACAGTCTATGATCTCACCGTTGCACACCGTTCTGAGATTGAACGTCTCTCTTTCTCTCTTTCTCTCTTTCTCTCTTTCTCTCTTTCTCTCTTTCTCTCTTTCTCTCTCTCTCTCCTACCCCCTCCCCGTGGGGTCAAAGATCCAGCTGTTCCACTTAGGGCCGGGACACATTTAGCCGACGGCTGACCGTTGACAGAAAACCCCGTTGACAGAAAACCCCGTCGATATGATCAGTCGCGTCCCCGAGGTCCAAAAAACTGCCACAGAACAGACCAAAAAGACGAGAGGAGACGAGACGTAATACATCTCTATAACAGCAGGTGGCGCTAATCTGTAATGTTGCCCAAGAAATGAAAACCGGCAGCTGATTGGACGAACGCATCACATGGGTTTGTTTTCTCTGGAAATTCAAAGCCAGACTGTCATGGCGGCCGTTCAGAATACAATCTCAAATTGTACTAAAATAGTTCACTGAAACATGTTTCTGAAAACATTTGAAGCGAGAAATAGGTCGTGCAGTTGCAGAATCTGTCTTAATTTCAGATCAACAAAGGTCAGTTTAAAAGATGTTCATCAGATTTTGAGAGACTCTAGTCACCTCATAGCGCGCGTCATTTCCGGGTGAGTCCCGATTTCCCTGCCGCCGACCGAACATGTCAGGTCGGCCAAAATGAACGCCGACAGCCAATCAGACTGACGACGGCACGGGACACACCGATCAGATTTGAGTCACTGACCTTGCCAGACTGTCCCACGGCCGATAATCGGGTTAATGTGTCCCGGGCCTTAGCTGCTCCCTCTAGAGGTCTGGAGAACTTCCGTTGTGGAATCTGGATTCAGCGTTTTTTTGTTGCATTTGTTTTCGGGGTTTGTGTGCTTTTCTTTTTGAAGCGTTTGTGTATTTGATTGTGTTGTGTGTATATGCAGCTCGTTTGCTGAATGCTGCACATGTGTTGTCAAATTAATGAAGATGTTTTCTTAATTTTTCTTAATGTTTTGTCTATTTGCAGTCTAAGTTGCAGGGCGTTTGCCCCTGTTGGCCACCGTAAATAGGACATACATAGAACCTCTAAATCCCATTGACACCCCTTTCCTCTGCAAATCTCACAATTTGAAACTGCTACTGAAAACGGGCAAATCTGAACAAAGCTAAAAGTTTACGTCAACTCCTCAACTCCTCATCTGGCTCTAGTCTCAAGTATTTGTCACGCCCCAATATATACATAGGCTACACCACTGACCTGAGGTCAGCTTAGTCTTCTGAATCCAGGTCATGCAGATCTCTGATATTCCATTACTAAATTCACTTCTGAGACTTTTTTATGCGAGAAATCCACTATGTAGAGCTCACATATGGGCTGTTTTACGAAAATGTATGGCTAATTGCAAATTTGTAAAGTGTCGGACTTCAAGAGCTCCACAATCTGCCGTGACAGGCAGCGGCTGCTGGCCGTGTTTGCTGCCTTCCCGGTCGGCCTCTCCCCCTTCAAAGACCAGCTGAGCTGGAGCTCCGTCAGAATCTCACACACAGGCCCGGATTGGCTAATCGGGAGCACCGGGAGAATTCCCGGTGGGCCGGTCTGGTTGTTTGGTTGTGAGGGCCGGTGTTCAGGTATGGCACTGGGTTGAAATCATAGTTGAATATTATGGATGCTGTCCCTAGGCTGCCTGCACTCGCAGCCCACTTTTTGTATATTATATATTTTTTATCTTGCAGCCCACCGTTCTCTTCATTCATGCAGCCCACTCGCAGAGTGCAGCCTGGTTAATGATGACCTATTTATGTTCGGAGTCCTCCGACGGCAGCACCTTGCTAAAAAAAAAAAAAAAAACGTCAGCGTACACAAGTCACTGGTGCTTGTTGGAGGATGCCACCGCGAGCAAAAATATGTTTTAAACAGGTAGTTCAAAGCGCAAAACGGCACTGAAATGGCGTCAATTTAAAAAAGGAGAGCTCTAGAAAGTGACGCGGCCAGATGAACTTTTTCTATTTTTAGCAAAACGCCAAATAAAGACGATGAGACGGGTAAGCTAAGTTAGTTAGGAGAAGTGCCTGCAAACCAGCGTCTATGTTTATGAATCAAACTTGTTCTTGTAGCTCCGCAGCAGCAGCTAGTAGGCCTACTAGTCCAGTTTGCTGCTAACAGTGACAATGAAGAGCCAGTAAGGTTACCAAGCAGCAGCTATATGAGCCCAGAACTCCAGTTTGGGCAGGTAGGGTTGATCATTGACTGAGTATTATAAGAATTAATAAGAGTGTGGTGTTGACCTGCTCTATATGAAAAATGCCCTGGGATAATTAATGATGCCAGATGATTCGGTATTACCATAATGACACTGACTTGACTTGAACAGAAAGCTTTGTAAAAAGGAGAGATTTGTGCTGAGAATTATGACAATTTATAAAATGTGATTTAGTGTCAGAAGCAGAGCCAGTAGTGTGCATAGCTGCTGTCAGTGTGTGTGTGTGTGTGTGTGTGTAGCCCCGTGTCTGTGTGTGTGTGTGCATGTAGCTCCATGTCTGTCTGTGTGTGTGTATGTGGTTCGCGCAACCAATCAGCGCGCACCTTATCTAAATATTCATGAGCATACCATATTTGGAAGAAAAGCTGTCGTTCCAAATAGGGCCAAAACACGGGGATGCATAAGGACCCATAAAATATCAACCAGGCCATTTTCAGCCCAACCAATGTTACATACCCCATTCGGAGACCATAAGGAACAGTGTGAAATACCCTATATAATCATTCTATCACCCCTTTAAAGAAGAACGGGACAGTTGGGTTTAGGAAAAGAACAACAGGACGGTTGGATTTAGGAAACGTGACACGAATCCCGGTCTCCTGGGTGAAGTCCTGTGTTGTTTGACCCATCCACCCCCAAAACCAACCTCCCTATGGAGAATGTCAGCCTTCCATACTACTCACTACCATAGTCGCTCTTAATACTACGTCATCTTCAAGCACCGAGTAGCTGCTGCTCTCCCCGATGCGTTCTACACACACGCTGAAGGGAGATTTTTGCGTCGTATCTGATGCTGACAGCCACTGCCCAAACGTCCATATTTTACGAGTTCGGAGTGAGAACAGGTTGGGCCCAGTTCCTGTTCTCACTGACACATGCTTCCTAAACCACCTCCAAACATGTTTTTTAAAATCTGATCTCAATGCCCCCCGAGTGTTTTCAGCTGTACTTAGAGCTGTCCTCTTGTGATCTGATCACTCAGGTCTGATCTTAAAGCCAGTTAGAAACATGAGGCATAAATCTCTCGCTCAAGCTGTCAAGTTTGTGTTAGGCAAATATATTGATGGCACCAAAACAAAGACGCTCAACTAAATCTAGATCAGTCTCTCTGGGAAATAGACACATTTTTACATTATTTTGCGTGTTAATAACCAAGTGTTGTTTGTGCGACACCCTGATATGTTGACATCGTGACTTGTTCCTCCTGCGGTCAACATGTCTCTAAAAAAGATCAGCTCTGTTAGCGTGAAGTCCATTTCACATGAACTGGGTTCCCAGTTAAGCCCTGACATCATCAACAAGTGTTAAGAAGATAAGAAAACTGTGACACTTTAAGTTGTACTTCCCCTTATGTAGACTTTGAAATTTGTGTCTTAAAGCTATATCCTGATATTTGCTGCTAAAATGTATCAACTATTAAGTCCTTTTCTATTACTATAGAAAATGTTTTATTGATTGTAGTAAAATTTAAATAAATAATGTCATTTCTTTTCCAGAGAGTTATTCAATTGCAATCTACTCTGGAGTGAGAACAGAAGACAACAGTCACGGACAAATAGAGATCAAAGACAAGAAATCAACCAGGAAGAGACTATTTCGATTAGCGGATTAATCCTCATCTGGTGCTCTAGTGAGTATTTGTGAATGAACTACAGTGTGTGTTCATGGTGATGAAGAAACATGTCATCCACTGCAACAGGAACCATCTTTACATGCACAATATTTAGCCCTTATTCTGAAAAATATATTATTCTGACTAAGCTGTTTACAACCTATTACTAATATGACTTAATTTAACAACCCCCCCCCCCCACCCCCACACACACACACACACACACACACACACACACAGTTTTCAGATTACATTATGAATTTACATAATTGCTAAGTAGCAAGTCCTGATCTTTAATGTAATATCTACATTGCCCATTATCAGCAACCATTCATCCAATGCTCCAAAGGCCCATTCTGTTTACTAATCTGATATCATTTAAAAGGCTAAGTGTGAAAACATTGGAGAACCCTTTTGCAATTATGTAAACACATAATGTAATCTGAAAACTGCTGCCCTGGTTAAAAAAACAATGCAACTGATCTCAGCTGGTATTCTGTCTATAACGGAAATTTCTAAGTGACCCCAAACTTTTGATCGGTAGTGTAGGTCAGGAGGTCACAACAAAGAGGGAGACAACACCATGTTAAATGTTTAAACAATACTTCATTAAGATAAATTCAACCAAATTAGACCAAAACAATATCTAAATTGACTATATAACATTGTGTTAATGTTCATATTACTGTTTATTGTGTTGTGTTTGAATATTTGGATGTTGAAGCTTTGGTAACATTTTTATTGAATCTTTAATGCCAATAAAGCCTCTTTGAATTAAATTGGATTGAGAGAGAGAAATTCAAACACAAACACCCGACATTTGACCAAATAACCAACATCAATAATATGCCGATCCTGCTGGGAGAACAGCCAGAGAGCTGCAGTCTACAGACACACACACACACACACACACACACACACACACACACACACACACACACACACACACACATAACTGTAATATTCTTGTTTTCATGTTGTTGCTGATATCCATCAGTTATATTCTTATTGTTACATTTTGTTGACATGATTCTTGCTTTTTTTTTTTAAATGTTAATCTTAATATTTTATTGTCTACATCCTGCTGGACTACTGGATGTTAATGTGTTACATGTTTCTCTGTTTATGTGCTTTAGCAATACTGTATGTCAGTATGGTCATGCTAATAAAGCTTCTTTGAATTTGAATTTGAGAGAGACAGAGAGAGAGAGAGAGAGAGAGATAGACAGAGAGACAGAGAGAGAGAGAGAGAGAGAGAGAGAGAGAGAGACAGAGAGAGAGCTAGAGAGACAGAGAGAGAGAGAGAGAGAAAGAGAGACAACAGGGGAGATAGAAACAGAGATACACTTCCTCCTCCACTGTTCTCTTCACAAGAGATTTACACTTTGAAAAAATAGCCAAAAAATAGCAAATGTCCCAAAGTTACCACGAGAAGAGAAGCTGGTAGTTCTCCCAGGAGAAGGGACAGCAGCTCTACTGGCAGCTACATATGGATCTGAGGGACTCCCCACCACTATGAGATCCCAACATTACACATTGGTTTAGGATTGTACAGTAACTATATTATACACAACTGTAAGTATTATATTGTGTTATGTAATTGTTTGGTAATATGTGTTTCTTTAACTATCAGTGCAGTATAGAATATATGTGACATGGAGTGGAGGGAGGAGGAAGGGGCACAACAGGAGCAGGTGGTGCGTTTGGAGGCCCACGCTCCATGGCTGCAGCAATCCTCTCCAGACTTGAGGAGATGCGCCCGAGAGGAGCAGCAACATCGCCACCCGGCCAAGACGGGCATTTATTACTTTGCCTCATCTCGGACAGCTCCGACTTGCATTTCAGATCGTTAAAATAGGGCCCATGGAGTTTTAATTCAACCGTCACTGTATTAGAGGAACATTTAGGCTACAAAATAAAGATCATCACCATGACAACAGACACATGACATCACACACCAGAGTGTCCAAACCATAGATATAGAACAATAGATATGACATGACGTCATAACTTATGGCATAACTGTCCGCCATCTTACTAGGGTACTGTTTACAATTGTCACCTATGGCAGCAGTATGGTTATCAGCTGTGCAGCACCTTACTGCTTTACCAGAAGGACCAAAGAGACCCAGGAGGCTGCCATCACTTTCCACACGTCAGTAGGAGTAGATAGAGTAATTTTTCTCTTATTTTTTTAACTATAAATACAGAAAAGTTGGTGAACTAGCTAGCTAGCTAGTTACGTTGCCTAACAACTGTTAACAGACCGGCTGAGATGTCAGTTATTGGTGATTGCTAGCTAGCTCTTAACATCATTTATGAACAGCAAACATCGTTTTAGTTGATTGATTTTTTACCTCAAATAAGACATTTAGTAACATTAACGTTATAACAGTTTTTTTAACACGTTGTTAATAGTGACATACATACATTGACTGCTGCGGCTGATTTCACTCAATCTGTTTTAAGTTTTCAGTTAAATTAAAGTTAACAACAAGTACTGTAACGTTAGCTACACATAGAGTAAAGTTACGTTACACAAATCAACATTAGCCACATCCAGCAACGCGGAGCCTAACAGACCAGCCTAACTTAAAGTAACACGCCAACTTATTGGGACTTTATCTTATTCACCGTAACCCCCAGAGTAAGACAAATTAATACATACCCTTCTCATCTCAGTGCGTGCTGTAACGCTGTCTGACGGCTCCAGCATTAGCTTAGCTCAGCACAGATCCTGCAGGTAACAGGTTCCAACTAGCCTACTGCTCCGAATTGTGACAAAAGTGACAAAATAACTCCAACATGTTCCTATTTACATGTTGTGATCTGTAGAGTCACAGCGTGTACAAAAAACAAGGTAACATGAGACACTGCCATCTTCTAAACAGTAAACAAATCGGGAACTATATTCTCAGACAGGCTTGCTGCGAGCATATCACTCCGCCCAAGTACTATATTCTTCCGCCTGAGAATATAGTTCCCGGTTTGTTTACAGTTAGAAGACGGCTGTGTCTCATGTTACGTTGTTTTTTGTACATGTAAATAGGAACATGTTGGTGTTATTTTGTCACTTATTCGGAGCAGTAGGATTACTGGAACCATTCACCTGTCTGTTCTGTTCTGGCCTGATGCCGCTGGAGCCGTCAGACAGCGTTACAGCACACACGGAGATGAGAAGGGTATGTATCAACTTGTCTAACTCTGGGGGTTACAGTGAATAAGCTAAATTCCCAATAAGTCGGCGTGTTCCTTTAACGGCATTTAAATTTTCACCAGCTGACGTTAGCTCCCCAAAGATTAGCCATGTTGAATCCTGCTGTCAGTCATCATATATTAACTATTCTATTCTATTAACTATCTATTGTTGTCAGCTTACCTCATGCCTTTACACGATTTTCCTTTCAGTAAAGCAAATTAAAACATAATAATCCATATGTCTTGACGAGTTAAAGTAACGTCCAGAAAGACTTCCTACTTCAGCAGCAAGTCTCCGCATTACTATCGTAAATGTAATTTCCATAACGTTAGCACAATGAAAATTGTCCATCAGCAGTTCTGACTTCATTATAGTCTTTATCAACAGAAACTCATTGAAGCTATCGAGGCTCTTCAACTACTCCGCTCATCGTCTAAACAAACTCCACGCCGGCCAGCTGACAGTAAGAAAACAAACGCTAAACAAGAGGTAGCGGGGTTGATGGGAAATGTGGTCTTATATAGTTGAGATTGACATTAAAAAATATTGTTTAATGTATATTAGCCAATCAGAATACCAAAGACAGTTTTTACATATTAAGTTCATGCAAAATTGAAAAAATAAAATGATTACCTGCAATATAAATGCAAAATTATGAGATCATCTTCATAATTGAACAAATTACTTGTTCTCTTGGAGCTATATCAATCAAAATTCCACCCAAATCTCAATTATTTGTTTCTTTCTAGAAAGGCACAGTTATCTTACAGTCATTACTTTGAATTAAAACCACTATCAATGTATCCACCTTATTCTTCGCCCGTTCCATTTCCCATGATTCATAGTGGGTTCAACTGACTAAACGGTTTTCTACTTCCGGTTGAAGTGCTTGTTTACATACGCTAGCGCTAGCTAGCGTAAAGGCTACGGTGATAGTTTTTAAAGTTATTAAAGTAGTAGATAATTGTTCGGTTAAGATGGGAAGTAGTCGGTGGCTACACACTGCCTATGAAATCTCAAAAGATCGTGAAGACGACCGTATCAGAGTGCCACATCCTTCAAAATTGACAGGTTGGGTGGATGACATGAAGCTATGGCCAGGAGTTAGCCATATTGATATCAATAATTATTATATCTTTTCGGAGGGTGTAGATCGGGAGGAGATGCGCAATTACAAAAGCACAGAGGCCTTCAATTACTTCTATAGTAATAAAGTCGGGTGCATTCTTTTACTGAAGCACGGAGACTATGTATTTTTGAAAGCAGAGGTAGACAGGAGTCAAAGTGCTAACCAGCCTAAGCTTATTGCTTGGGTTATGCAGCAGCAGTCGGGAGTGATAGAGACTGTTGGATGTTCATGTATTGCTGGATTAGGGAGATCGTGCAGTCATGCAGCAGCTATCCTTTGGAAGGTATAAAGAAGAAAAATGTTCCTTTTGTTTTTATCTGTGATTTAATAAAAATAATGTGATCAGATCACTTTTGATGTATGTTTTTTCGATTTAGTTTAGCAATGTGGTGATGAAAAAATCTGAAACACATGGAAAATGGATATAGATCAGACTCTGGTAACATTTTAGATGAATGTGCTCATTACAGGTTGAGAATGCAGTTACTACCGGGAAGACAGGGCTTGCCTGTACAGATGAGCAGTGCAGGTGGAATGCAGGGACAGTCAGGAACCTTGAGCCAAAACGACTGAGGGACATAAACTTCAGCCACCACAGGGCAGGTGATGAATTTAGCATTAGGGTGCCAGGTGCTCAGCCACTACCAAACACCCCACAATATATGTCACATGCAGAATTTATAAATAATGTAGATAAAGACCCAACAAAGCCACTTTTCCTGTTGAAAAACAGTCTATTGGGCAAGTGTTACAGTGTATAACCAGCAGTGCACCCCTTTCAGCCTTGCAAATACTGCAGTAGATGCAAGATTGTTAAGACCCCATCAAGCCCATGCCGGTTCTGATCTCACATGTGAGACATGTAGAAGTTTCTATGAGTTGTATGTTCAAGTGAGCAGTGAACAGGCTTCTACGTTAGACTCTGAAACAAGGAAGCAGAGTTCTTCCGATTTGTGGCACAATGCAAGAAAATTGAGAATAACTGCAAGTTCAGCTAAAAAGGTTCCTTCTGGAGCATCCACCAATCCTGATAAGTTCATGGCAGAGCACCTCTACCCCTCCTTTCGTGGCAACTATGCCACAAATTATGGTAAGGAGAATGAGGTTGTTGCTGGTAATGCACTTCGAGAGCAAGGCATGAGTATTACACATAGGGGCATTGTGGTTAGTGTCACAGAGCCATGGTTGTCAGCCAGCCCAGATGGGGTAATTGACTCATCTGTCCTACTCGAAATAAAATGTCCCGTCCCAAGTAAACTCCATTCTACCCTTTTGGATCAACTTGACCATAACTGCAGTGATATCAAGCTAGTAGATGGAGTACCACAACTTCAGAAAACAGAGAACATTACATGCAGGTACAATTAGGCATGTTTTGTGCCAGTCTGAAGATGGCCAAATTGTTTATCTGGAGCCCAAATGACACAGTTATGTTCACTGTACCATTTGATGAGCCCTATGTTCTGGAGAGGGTAGGACATCTGAAGAGATTTTATTTCTCAACAATGTTGCCCCAGCTTGTGGATGAATTTGTTGGTCATCGACTGAAACTGCAGAACAGATACATGAGCATAATGAATTCATAGAAAATATCCCTCAAATATTTTATTCAAATCACAAAACAACCCTTAAGTGCTGCTGCTGTTAACAGTATGAAAACTCTTTTTTTCACAATCAATTTCGTACATTTATATTATATGTATTGTTGTACATAAGTGAATATTTACAAATACAGAATGTTCATGTCAAATTGTATGCAAATCTGTTAAAATCTATTGTACACAAAGAATAACAACAAATGTCATACAAAGAGTAAATTTAAACAGTAAAAAATTACAAAAGGCAGCGAGTGTCAATATGAAATATACAGGAGCAATTTATGTAGATGTGTAAAGTGTGTGTGTGTGTGTGTGTGTCTGTGCGCGCAGATGCAACTGCAACATCAGAACATCACCGTTGTCACTTATCACTCACGGATGAGATCACCCCTTAAGTTGGCGAGGGCCGCACAGATTCTGAGGATTTTTTCAATCTTGGGGGTTGGATGTTTATCGGTATCACTTGAGACAAGATCTTGTATACTTTAAGTCGCCTGATTGCCCTCTCAACATGAATCCGTACATTTGCAATCCTGCGAGTTGCTGTGACTTGTTCCTCAGTTAGCTGAGCACCCCCTCTAGTGAAAGCAGGCAAAACCAATTTAACCCTTCTTTCAAACAGTAAATCACGAATCAAGAACCCACGATCTACCATGACTTCGTCTCCAGGCTTTAAATAGTCCAAGATACCAGAGTTCATAGTGATATATTTGTCACTGGCACGTCCTCCATACCCAGTTGAGATAGACATGATTAAGCCACATGGGGCAACAGCAACAAGGTATTTGATTGTGTTGTGCGAGTAGTAATGGCTGTAGGACTCCCCTCTAGAGTCAAGATTTTTCGCCTTCTGTAACAAACGTTCGCTGCAATCAATGACACAGGTGGTGTTGGGAAAGCTTTTCTTGAATGCAGTTGGCATAGTGGCCTTAATGGTTTCTCTTGGGAGCCAGATAATAAGAGGGTGCAAGACCTCCTCCATCTTATCAATCCAGAATGAGATAACCTTACTGGCAACACTCTGAGACACATGAAACTGCCTACCAAGGTCACCCAGCACACGATTTAATTTCAATTTTATCAGTGTCATTAGTATCTGATCACGCACTGACAAAACAAAAGCCCTTTCAGCAAATCCATCTAAGGTGGAAACAAGAGAGTTGAAGGTTTCCAGTGAGACTCTAGTGTAGAGGAACGAATCGGCATCACTCTGAAGCATGGAGTAGCTGAAATCTTCAGTTTGTGTTGTGGCATCTTTGGCCGTCTCCTCAACACCCTGCTGTTCACCATAGTTGTGGTCCCAAAGCGATGGATCTTCCCACTGGGTGGAAACAGTGCTGTGTGAAGGTTGTGGCACCTCAGGTATGCCCACATGGTCTGTCACTTCTGTTGTTGCTGTAAAAACAGAGCACATAGGCTACATGTCAAACTCTACAGTTTCTGTCCATGTTTCTCACACTGACAACATCACAGTAAAAGCTTATGATAAATGGTGATGGAAGCTGTTAAGAAATCTTTAAAAGACGTGTTCGTTCTGATTTCTGGAGGAGAAAGGAGTGGCTTGGGTCTAATTGAAAGTCAAGCAAAACGGTTTAATGAAACAACATGAAAACGACAGTCAAAGCACAAATGTTACACTGCAGCTGACAGCGGACTGATCTCATGTTCTCCTTGTGGAGTCACACAAGACAGTCAAGTGACATGACAAAACAATACGCTGTAAACAGCGGACTTCAACTTGCTTCCCTTGCAGGTCACAGATTGAAAGTCTCGAATCTTTCTCCTGATCACACATTTATTCCCCTACACCTGGGTCGTTCCTCCAATGAAATCTTTCCCTATTGGTCAGATGTCTCTCAAAAGAAAAGGTGTACGCTCCCAATCAGTGTCCTGACTCTACCCCCGGTCACAGGATCTTACAGAGACTGTGTCAATTGTTTTCAAACTACAGCAATACTCGTCCTTTGTCTTAATCACGTCTGGCTCCACAGGGGATGGCTCTCAAAGTTGTTTAAACAATAAGTCTTCCAGCGCTTTTACATTTATGCTAAATAACAGCAATGACCTAATCAATTCTTTAGATGCTAGAGTTTGGGAGAGGCAGTCAAATGCTGATTAGTGTAGTTATTTGATTAGATTTAGCTGCAGGCTACATTAAACATTGTTTTCAAAAACGTAAGCATAGTTTAAACTTTTTTAAACCTAACAAAGCTCTGCCTTGCTCAGGCTAACAACTACCTGGCCCACATAACGAAAGCAGTGGAGTTCATAGCAATAAACCTACAGTAACATTCAGTGGACAAAGGGATAAACCATTAATGGCCATGTTTTTAACCCATTTACTCTATCCAGCGACATAATGGGCATATTGTTAATAAAAATGTAGGTTAAACTGCCCACCAATAACACAAATATTTTTGTAGCAGGCCGGTGGAGCAAACACCGAGTTGAGTAAACAACCAGAGGTAGCTAACTAGCTAGGTTAGCTGTAAAATGGTGCTATTGCTAACCAGCTACACAATTTAACATTGAAAGTGGCTTACCTGTCGCTTCGACACAAACAATTGTACGGCCCTTTCTTCACCACTGGTCTGTCATATCCAAGGTATAATTCCGGGTTGGGATGGTCATCCGTGGGGCGTTTGTCAACAAAATGGTGCGAACAGACATACACCTTTTTCGGTGGATGCTTCAGTTTTAGCGCAGCTAACCAGTCTAAACGTCTACTCTCTGGCATTGAATGTAGCTGATACGGAACCGGACATGGACATTCTCTCCTTATTATCTTATGATCGAAGCATTCAGTTTCTAAAAAGTTTTTTATCTTCTTTGAATTGTTAAAACAACCAACAACAGCACATGTGGAGCCTGAACTCATTCTCTAGCTTCTAGTACAGGTAGTACCGCTACTAACCGGAAGCAGGTAACCGGAGTGGTCGTCATGGCGGCGCGCATTGTTTAGAGCAGAATAAGGTGGATTGGTAGAAAAATATAAGGATTATACAGACAACATGAGCCTCTTTCCCCATTGATTCCAATGAAAGCAATTCTAAAACTTAACCCTGGTAAGATGGCCGCCAAGTGGTTCCATCCTGGAATGGCAAATCAGAATTACATGTCATATCTATTGTTCTATATCTATGGTCCAAACCAACAGTTCATTCATTTCAGAACCACTCTGCAGCAGAAAACACAACAGAGACCAAACTCACACAGTTCAACTACAATGACCGCGGCAGGTGCTACAAACATTATTAAGCTGCATGGCAACAAACCAGAGATATTTAAATAAGATTAATCCCACTGCAGCTACACACACACACACACACACACACACACACAGTCTCTACCTTTCGTAAGTTGCCAGTTAAGGTTCATACTCCGGAACCGAGAGCGAAGTCTAAAATAGAAACTGTGTAAGGTAGAGTGGTTAACCTGTGTTATATACTTTAATCATTTATGAAGCTGTAATAAATGTTTTGATTAGTTAAATTATCTGAAAAATAACGAGTCCTTGATTTTGTCTTGTAATATATCCATTTTACGCTGGGTAGCTCTTACATCACACATAAGTGTCCAGTGTCAGTGTTCGAACTATAATGTAGCCTTCGGAGGAGAACACTTTTTTTCCGGCAGGGGAGCGTGCACTTGCTACTTACAAAGATAACAGCTAAAAGTGTATGCACTATACAGGTTTTACTTTATCGACAGGAATAGATAGGGCAAACAGCCAGCCACAAATAGTCTACAAAGCATCAGGCTGTCTTTGAGATTTCACAAAAAGTTACTCAGGCTACCGAAGAATTAGACCTTAGAGATGCACCCCAAGCTACCTTTCTTCCATCCTTAACAACCAGCCATGTATATGGGCTCATTCAGTCTCTCCACTGCTGGCTGTTCCAATTTAACGGGAGAGAGGAGCAACAAGGGTTAGGATGGTGACCGGCCTCTGACCATCATCTTCAGCCAGAGAGGACATTACTTCTTCAGCTTCTTCTTGCATTGTCACCCCGGTGGGAGGTGTGCTAACAGGGCTTGCAGCAGGTGAATCGGTCGTGCTTTTAACGTCATCGCTACACAATTTCTTAGTAAAACCAAAATGAATTAAACCGCCTTGTTTTCTTTTTGCCATGGCTATATGATGCTTACTGCAGAATGGATTTCAAGGACTTTGCGCACCGATTAATGGCCTCCAACGTTTATATTTTTCCTACGAATCTTTGAGTTAACATGTAGCCTACTAAACATGAGCTGAATTTGCACCGCAGAGCCGCCACGCCTTGATGCTCATGACAAGAATAGCATGTATAGTATAGTATAGTATAGTATAGTATATAGTATAGTTATCTGAAGTGAATTAGATTTTAATCACTGTCATGCATTTATGAATGATATTTTTGCAGTTTTACACATAATAATCCACGATGATCACATTACACAAAACTGAAATTGCACATCAAAATGACACACTGTTAATATTTTTAGAGACCCCCCAAAATTTCACAAATCATATTTTCAGGGGAGCCCATGTCTTATAGCTCCCCCGTAGTTTGCACCCTGCAGTGTTAATAATTAAAGATGCCGATCATGTGCTGAGGCTTTGAGAAGAGAGAAAGCATGATGTAATGCAGTCAGACAGCCAGCAGGAGGCAGCTTTCACTCTGTTCTCCAGAGGATCATTTCACTGGAAAGTCTCATTAACTCACTCAGCATCTCTATCAGAGCTCAAACACTGACAGGTCTATAGTATAGTATAGAATAGAATAGAATAAATCTTTATTGTCCACTAAGGTGGACATTTTTCTCTGGCTCACCGGATCTACAAGACAAATGAACATACAGACAACATCTCAGACAATTCAATTCATTTTTTTTAGTATCAAATCATAACAAGAATTATCCCGAGACACTTTACAGATAGAGTAGGTCTAGACCAGACTGTATAATTTACAGAGACCCAACAATTACAGTAATTCCCCCAAGAACAAGCATTAGCAGTGGCTATCGCGACAGTGGTGAGGAAAAACTCCCTTTTAGGAAGAAACCTCGGCAGACCCAGACTCTTGATAGGCGGTGTCTGATGTGTAAAGTGTCTTGAGATAACTGTTGTTATGATTTGATACTATAAATAAAACTGAATTGAATTGAATTGAATAACTTACTAAATGACACTCAAGTTCAAAGACCTGCAGGTTCAGTAACTCTCCAAGGTGTGGATGTGATTATCTGCATATATCTTGTAGCTGTCCAGCTGGGCCCCACTCCTTACCCAATAAACTAGATCAGTGAGCTTCAAAAGGGGGTCCGCGACCCCTAGGTGGTCCTCAGAGTCATTGCAGTGGGGCCACCAAATTATTGTTTAATACCTTTTTGAAAGTTCCTTCTCCCAAAGTTAAAATAGGCCGAAAAATACACTAACATGAATCCAACATACAGTATTATTGGTAAAGATAAATCGACCTATTTGCAAAAAAACAGCTGATAAACGATAACTATAGCCACTATGGTAGCCATCACTATGGTAGCCATCACTATGGTAGTTGTTGTTGCCAGCGTCCTCTTCTATGCTGTGGTGTGCTGGGGAGGAAGCACTAAGAAGAGGGATGCTGAACCACTGGACAGGCTGGTAAGGAGAGCTG
The DNA here is from genome assembly GCF_010015445.1 of Perca fluviatilis. Lineage (NCBI taxonomy): Eukaryota > Metazoa > Chordata > Actinopteri > Perciformes > Percidae > Perca > Perca fluviatilis. The sequence goes on from NC_053125.1 coordinate 33,758,949, forward strand.
GCTCTGTTGCTGAGCTGGACTGGAGTGCATCACTTCAATATCAGATAAAAGGATCCTGAACAAACTGCTCAACATGTTGGACAATGACTGTCATCCACTCCACAGCTCTATCACAGAGCAGAAGAGCCTGATCAGCTCAAGACTACACACACTGCCATGAGCAACTGACTGAGGAAGACATTTGTCCCCAGGGCCGTACAACTCTACAATGCTTCACTAAAGGGAAGAGGAGAGAAAGACTTCTCTGCATAGTCTGTCTGCCTCTCCTCCCTCTCCACTACCTCCTATAACAACAGTTAAGTACCGACTCTCCACTGGACCACTGTTTACTGCTTACCCTGTTTTGGCTATATTAGACAATATGCACAACCCCTCCCTTTATCCTTTATCCTTACACTATTGAACTTGCACAACCACCATGACACACCCTCTCATAGAGCAACTTATGTGTATGGAGTTATGGTTATACAAGCTGTTCAAAGCCAGAGAGATATTTATGACATTAGTTCATGTTTGACTCACTTCACACTGAGTCAAACCTGGTTTCAAATAAAGTACCTTATTACAGAGACAAAGAGATGCTGTTTGTGATTTTCAGTTCCTGATTCTGGAGGAATATCGTTGATAATTAAACTCAACACCCAAACAAAAGCACCCCTCCTATCAGTGCTTCTTAAAACACATCCAATGTATTCTAATCACAGACTATACACACTGACACACGTCTCTGGCATGCTCTGAAAATAGTGAAAATAAGCAAAATAGCGACACATAGCTACATCTGGCTTCTCCTCTGATACCCTTCTTTGGCCTAATGATATGGAAAGCAAAGGCCTACTGTACCACCCTCTACTACACTGTAGCTCCCTATACTACACTGTACCACCTTCTACTACACTGTACCACCCTCTACTACACTGTAGCACTACTACACTGTACCACCCTCTACTACACTGTACCACCCTCTACTACACTGTACCACCCTCTACTACACTGTACCACCCTCTACTACACTGTACCACCATCTACTACACTGTAGCACCCTCTACTACACTGTACCACCTTCTACTACACTGTACCACCCTCTACTACACTGTACCACCTTCTACTACACTGTACCACCTTCTACTACACTGTACCACCCTCTACTACACTGTACCACCTTCTACTACACTGTACCACCTTCTACTACACTGTAGCACCCTCTACTACACTGTAGCACCCTCTACTACACTGTACCACCTTCTACTACACTGTACCACCCTCTACTACACTGTACCACCCTCTACTACACTGTACCACCTTCTACTACACTGTACCACCCTCTACTACACTGTACCACCTTCTACTACACTGTACCAACCTCTACTACACTGTAGCACCCTCTACTACATGTGCACCTCTACTAACTGTACCACCTTCTACTACACTGTACCACCTTCTACTACACTGTACCACCCTCTCTTACTGACCTCTACTACACTGTACCACCTTCTACTACACTGTACCACCCTCTACTACACTGTAGCACCCTATACTACACTGTACCACCTTCTACTAACTGTAGCACCCTATAACACTGTACCACCTTCTACTACACTGTACCACCCTCTAACACTGTATCACCCTCTACTAAACAATCACTCTCTACTACGCTAGCAATGCAGTGGCACC
>NC_053125.1:33761122-33786122 GCF_010015445.1 Perca fluviatilis
GGGTGCCACATTGCTAGACCAGAGGAGCATTGGTGACCAGAGCAGCATTGGTGAGACCAGAGCAGACAGGGACCAGAGGAGCATTAGGAACAGAGGAGACAGGGACCAGGAGCAAGTATTGGTGGGACCAGAGACCAGAGCAGACAGAGACCTCAGAGCAGACATGGACCAGAGCAGACAGGACCAGAGACCAGAGCAGAAAGAGACCAGAGCAGACAGAGACCAGAGCAGACAGGAACTAGAGCAGACAGAGACCAGGAGCAGACAGGACCAGAGAGAAGAGCAGACAGAGATCAGAGCAGACAGGGACCAGAGCAGACAGAGACCAGAGCAGACACAGGGACCAGGAGACCAGAGCATACAGAGACTGTGAGCAGACAGGGACCAGAGCAGACAGGCAGGACCAGAGCAGACAGAGACCAGAGCAGACAGAGACCAGAGCAGACAGAGACCGAGCAGACACGGACCAGGAGCAGACAGGGGACCAGAGCAGACCGACCAGAGACCAGAGCAGACAGGACCAGAGACCAGAGCAGACCGGGACCAGAGACCAGGAGCAGACAGGACCAGAGACCAGAGCAGACCGACCAGAGACCAGAGCAGATCAGGAGACCCCGGCAGACACACTTCTTTCTGCTCTGGTCTGTGTCTGCTCTGGCTTCTGCTCTGGTCCCCGGTCCTTGGTGTCTGCTCTGGCCCCTGGTCTGCTCCTGGTCCTTGTCTCCCTCTTGGTCCCTTGTCTCTTCTGGTCTCCTGTCTGTTCCTTTTGGTCTCTGTCTCCATGTACTGCAGCAACCTCAAGCAGCAGCAGACATGAGAGCCCAGAGCAGACAGGGACCAGAGACCAGTGAGCAGCATGAGGACCAGAAACAGAATAATTCGTCCTTGTTTATTACTAAAAAAAAAAGAAACACACAAACAATGTATAAAAAGGCTCCATGTACCTTTGTAGCAAAATTCACCGCGGTGGTTCGTGAAAGCAGCACGCTTTATAAAATAGGCTAACGATTGGGTCAACCAGTGGTTTTATTTCCTTTGTTTTGGTGAACGGGCATTGATGTGCTGCTGCGTAATTGCCGTTGGCTTGTGGCTGGATTGGATGAAAATGGTTAGGTGCTGGCAGCTGTGGAGGTGGCTGTGTTTCCCTGTGGGGATTCCTGCACTGGACGGCAGTTCGTGCTTCGTTCAGCTTATTGCTTTGTTCACAGAATTTAACATTTCTGATGGGCTGGCCTCAGTACACAGCGAGAGCCCTCTGGCAAGGTTGTCTTGTCCCAAAAGCACAACTGAGGTTAGCCTCCTTTGGTGTACGTGCATTTTCTTTGTAAATATTTTTTAATGCATGGTTTCCATGTCATTTTTTGTTAATTTGATAAACTTAAATATGCATTTTATGGACTATAGGGTCACTGATGAGGATGCTAATGGACTTGTTAACTACATTTTCACAAACTTTCAGCCGGAAATTTGTGTGAGGATGCCAGAGACCTATTACAGGTGGTTGGTTGATGTGATTATATTCAAAATAGAAGCATTGAATTGAAAAGCTTTAAATATGCAATTGAGGGATGCTATAGGTTTTGCTAAAGACTACTGTGAAAGTTCTAGGAGGATGCCCTGAGTACATATTACAGGTGGTTCAATGTGATTGTGTTCTGCTAAATGGCAAACTATGCTTTAGGACTATAGGTCACTGATGAGGTGATGCCACGGGATTGCTGTGCTAGACTTCTTTCAAACCAACAGCTGTGAAATTTTGTGATAGGATGCCAGATGTTTAATGGTTCTCCCTCTCTTTAATGGAAGTGGTTTGAGATGTCTATGTTAAAAACAAAAGTTAAATGAAGACTCGAATCGGCTAAACTTACTTGACACGAGCTATTGGAAGGGTAAATATCTGGCGTAAAAACTGGCGCTAATGTCAAATATTAAACGGTTCTCACCAAGGTGCGACGCTATTGCCGCTTATCACCGCTATCACCCTTGTGCTGGAGTAGTGCTGGCTCGGGTTCGGATGAATGTGCTGAACCATGTTGTAAACTTTAAAAAACGCTAACGTCTCATCACCCATCATTAGGCATGAGCTAACACTAATGTTCACCACCTAGCATTAGCGCACTGAGCTAACGCTTAATGTTCCCCACCTAGCATTGCAGCATTGAGCTTAACGCCTAACGCTACTCGTTCACAATGTAGCACGTTAAAGGACAGTTCCTAGGGGTTAATAAACACATTTGTACCGAAGCCGACCATCTCTTGGGACATGTTGTCATGGTAACCAAATGTGTGTCTAGCTTCCAACAAGCTACTCAAAACGGGGTGATTAGCTGCTATATCTCTTAATACCTTTTCATTGTAATAAGATAAATAATGAAGACACTGAAACATATGTGCCATCTTTGCACACGGTACCTCCGCACTCCCCGCACTTTGTCAGGTACCCTGATGGTAAAGTGGCCTGATGTTTATACTTTGTGCTGATGTGTGCATCGGAAAGGGTGCCGTGTGTGGGGGAGTGGGTGATATAGAGTGAGGAGAGAAGCATTGACACATAGGTATTGCAGCACTTCAGAGCCTGTTACACTTTGAGACTGCGCCAGTGAAGGATATAGAAAGTCTCTTTTCCGTGGCCAGCTTTCTCAACTGAGGAAAAGATGTGGACGTGAGCAACCTGTTTGAGAGTTGCCTTTCTAGCTGTGCCAAGAAGTTCAATCATTCCTCAATCTTACAGAGTTTAGTTTAGGCGAAGTATATGTAAGGAGATACTTATAGCGCACCAGGCTATCACTGGTCACAATGCTAGTTAACATTAGTACTAACCTAAACCGCTTAAAGCTCAAACTGCCAGCAAGCTTTCTTTCAAATATTCTTACTGTGACATAGAGTTATGACCCTTTTTGGTTGCTGCTTTCACACATAAGTGAGGTTCAGGGAGCTTTTGTGCATTGTTGTGTTTCTGTTCATTTTAGTAATAACACAAGTGACAATTATTTATAAGCATGCCTGGTTCCCGCTGTCTCTGTCTTGGCTCCCTGGTCCCTGGAGACAGAGACACAGGAACAGACAGAGGACCAGAGGGAGACAGGATAGAGACAAGCGGAGAGACAAGAGACAGACAGACTCAGAGCGGCAGGAGGCCGCTCTGGTCCCTGTCTGCTCTGGTCTCTCGTTGCTGGTTGGTGGAGAGAGAGGGAAAGGGAGGGCGAGGGGAAGGGAGGGAGGGTTTTTAGTCCCAGTCTGCTCTGGTCTCTGGTCCCGGTCTGCTCCTGGTCCCTGTCTGCTCTGGTCTTTGTCTCCCTCCTGGTCCTCTTGGTCTCTCTGGTCCTTGGACTCTGTTCCTGGGTCTCTGTCTCCAGGGACCAGAGACCAGGAGCAGACAGAGACCAGAGCAGACAGAGCACTGTACCAAGGGCAGACAGGGTCCGGAAATAGAATAATTGTACTTTGTTTATTACTAAAAAAGAAACACAACAATGTATAAAGGCTCCATACCTTGTACCTCAAGCCTATAGTCTGTGAGCACACGCTTTTCATAACAATAGGCTAACGACATCATAACCACTCGATCTACTGTCACACAGTAGAGGAATTCACCATGAGTAGTACAGGTGAAGCTTGCAGGCAGTTTGACTTCCATTAGCTTTTTAGGGCCCTAATTACTAATGTTAACTAGCATGTTAGTGATCAGTAATTAGCCTGTGCCTCTATGTTATCTCCCTTACATATACCCACGCCTCGCCTTCTGTGTAAGATTGGGAATGATTGAGATTTCTCTTGGCACAGCTACCAGAAGACTTCCAACTTTCTAGACAGGTTGCTCACTGCCACATCTAATGTCTTCAAGCTCTCAGTTGGAGGCTGCTCAGTAACGCAGCCTAGCACTGGAAGAGAACCTCTAATTATCCTTCACTGGTCTCTGTCCAGAGCAACAGGCTCTGGTGGTCCATTATACAGTGCCTTTAGCGGAAAGTATTCGGCCCCTTGAACTTTCGACCTTTTTGCCACATTTCCGGGCCTCAAACATAAAGATATAAACTGTAATTTTTGTGAAGAATCAACAACAAGTGGACAATACAATCATGAAGTGGAAACGAAATTCATTGGATATTTCAAACCTTTTAAAACAAATAAAAACTGGAAGTATTGGGGTGCAAAATTATTCAGCCCCCTTAAGTTAATACTTTGTAGCGCCACCTTTGCTGCGATTACAGCTGTAAGTCGCAGGTATGTCTCTATCAGTTTTGCGCAATAATGAGACTGACATTTTGCCCATTCCTCCTTGCAAAACAGCCTCGAGCTCAGTGAGGTTGGATGGAGAGTGTTTGTGAACAGCAGTTTTCAGTTCTTTCCACAGATTCTCATTGGATTTGTGGTCTGGACTTTGACTTGGCCATTCTAACACCTGGATATGTTTATTTTGGTGAACCATTCCATTGTAGATTTTGCTTTATGTTCTGGATCATTGTCTTGTTGGAAGACAAATCTGCGTCCCAGTCTCAGGTCTTTGCAGACTCCATCAGGTTTTCTTCCAGAAAGGTCCTGTATTTGGCTCCATCCATCTTCCCATCAATTTTTAACCATCTTCCCTGTCCCTGCTGAAGAAAAGCAGGCCCAAACCATGATGCTGCCACCACCATGTTGACGAGTGGGGATGGTGCTGTTCAGGGTGATTAGCTGTGTTGCTTTTTTACGCCAAACATAACGTTTTGCATTGTTGCCAAAAGTTTGATTTTGGTTTCATCTGACCACAGCACCTTCTTCCACATGTTTGGTGTGTCTCCCAGGTGGCTTTGCGCAAACTTTAAACGCATTACACTTTTTATGGATATCTTTAAGAAATGGCTTTCTTGCCACTTCCTTCCATAAAGGCCAGATTTGTGCGGTATACCACTGTGATTGTTGTCCTATGGACAGAGTCTCCCACCTCAGCTGTAGATCTCTGCAGTTCATCCAGAGTGATAATGGGCCTCTTGGACTGCATCTCTGATCAGTCTTCTCATTGTATGAGCTGAGAAGTTTAGAGGGACGGCCGGGTCTTCGTAGATTTGTAGTGGTCTGATACTCCTTCCATTTCCTTAATATTATCGCTACGCAGTGCTCCTTGGGATGTTTAAAGCTTGGGAAAATGTTTTTGTATCCAAATCCGGCTTTAAACTTCTCCACACCAGTATCTCGGACCTGCCTGGTGTGTTCCTCTGTTCTTCATGATGCTCTCTGGCGCTTTAAACGGACCTCTGAGAACTATCACAGAGCAGGTGCATTTATACGGAGACTTGATTACACACAGCTGGATTCTATTTATCATCATTAGTCATTTAGGTCAACATTGGATCATTCAGAGATCCTCACTGAACTTCTGAGAGAGTTTGCTGCACTGAAAGTAAAGGGGCTGAATAATTTTGCACTCCAATTTTTCAGTTTTTATTTGTTAAAAAGTTTGAAATAGCCAATGAATTTCGTTCCACTTCATAATTGGGACCCACTTGTTGTTGATTCTTCACAAAAATTACAGTTTTATATCTTTATGTTTGGGGCCTGAAATGTGGTGCCAGTCGTAAACGTTCAAGGGGCCAATACTTTGCAAGGCACTGTATATGTGTCAATGCTTCTCCCTCACTCTATATCACCCACTACCCCCACATCGAGACCGCCCTTTCGATGCACACATCAGCCAAGTAGTAAAACATCAGGCCACTTACCATCAGGCTTACCTGACAAGTGGGTAGGGAGTGCACCGTGTGCAAAGCTGGCACATATGTTTCAGTGTCTTCATTATTTATCTTATTACAATGAAAAAGGTATTAAGAGATATAGCAGCTTACCGGTTTTGGGTAGCTTGCCGGAAGCTAGACACACATTTGGTTACCATGACAACATGTCCCAGAGATCGGTTCGACTTCGGTACACATGTGTGTATTAACCCTAGGAACTGTCCTTTAACGTTACATTGATGAGTAACTTTAGCGTTAGCTCATGCTAAATGCTAGGTGTGGGAACTATTAGCGTTAGCTCATGCTAATGCTAGGTGGTGAACATTAGTGTTAGCTCATGCTAATGATCGGTGATGAACGTTAAGCGTTTTTAAGGTTACAACATCGTTCTCAGCACATTCATCCAACCGACCAGCACTAACTCCAGCACCGGGTGATAAGCACGTGATAACGGCAGTAACGTCACCGCGGTGAAGACAGTTTAATATTTGACATTCGTTCTGTTTTGCAGATGTTACCTTCAATAGCTCCGTGTCAGTAATTTATTTTTTTTTTTTATATTTTTTTTTTTATCTTCCTACTTTTAAAAAGAAGCAGTAACACCCTTCCTTTCTTATCCTAATTTTATACATATTTTTTTGTGTAAAAGTTTTGTAAAACCTTCCCATTCTCTCGCTACCTTACTTTTTCGTTTTTTTATTTTTCCCTTTTTATAAATATAATTAAGGCTATTGAACCACCTGTAATATGTCTCAGGCATCCTCCTAGAACTTTCGCTAGTCTTTAGCAAATCCTATAGCATCCTCAATGCATATTTAAAGCTTTTCAATTCAATGGCTTCCTTATTTTTGAATATAATCACATCAAACCACCTGTATAGGGTCTCTGGCACTTTCCTCACAAATTTCCCACAGCTGTTAGTTTGTGAAAATGTAGTTAACAGCAAATCCCGCTGTAGCATCCCTATCAGTGACCTATAGTCCATAAAATGCATATTTAGATTATCAAATTAACAAAAATGACATGAAACCATACGTAAAAAAATATTTACAAAGAAAATGCACAGCACACCAAAGAGGCTAACCTATTGTGCTTTTGGGACAAGACAACCTTGCCAGAGGGCCTCCCTTGTGTACTGGGCGAGGCCACCCATCAGAATATTAAATTCTGTGTTCAGTAATAAACTGAACAGCGCAGACTGCCACGTCCCAGTGCCGGAATCCCCCACAGGGAAACACAGCCACACTCCACAGCTGCCAGCACCCTAACCACTGCGTCCAATCCAGCCACCAGCCAACGGCAATGCAGCACACCCGCACATCGATGCCCCCAGTCACCAAAACAAGGGAAACTAAACCCCCCCTATTTGGCCCCTCGGCCACCAGCGTCCACCGCCCCGCCGGTAATTCCAACCCCATCCCCATCCCATCCCCTATCCCCACACACAGTCCACGAGGCATGCCGGCTGTAGTGGAAAGTTTTCATCTGTCATACTGATGTGTGATATTTCTTTCATATTTTATCCATTACTCCATGTTTTTCTATATTCTGATAATTTTATATATATTAACTTTATACTATACAATATTTATTCTGTTTTCTATATAATATATCAGTTATAAGGATTTAGCATAGTACTTTATTATTCTAAAAAGTTGATCATAGCTTCTCCTGTATCTGTCATGCGCAAGCCTATGCAGCCCCCTCTGTCTCCCTCATGCACACTCTACATGAAGCAGAGGGCTGAGTATGTTGCAACTGAGGCCACAGCTGGGCTCAGAGCTCAGCTGTGTACGAGTAGGCTCTACGCAAACTCGAGTACACCTTACCCCAAAATCCCAAGACTCAGCAGTAAAAGAAGCAGTGTCAGCAGAAAAAACAGTCCCTCCCATCTCATGTTCAGCTATAAAAACCCTGAAGTTTCTTTGTTCACTGACACACTTTCTCAGATTGCTTGTCAGTCTGTTAAACTGTCTCCTTCTTTTGCAAAAGAATAAAGAAAATAACTTAGAGAACTCCAGTGTGTCAGACAAACTTATTTTCCAGCTTCATCACCGAACACCAAAAGATTTTCCACAACACGGCGCACCACCAAGCAATTGCGGCAGGCACCAGGCCCCCCCGCCCCAAGGGACCGAGCAGCCACACGGCCCCCAGACCTACAGCCCCGCCGCACCCAGGAGGCAAGTTCACCCAGCCCAGGCCAGAAGCCCGCCACCTCCAACCCCCCGCGGCCCTCCCTACCCAGCAGCGAAGCAGCACCCCACACACCGCCGCCACCCGCCAAAGGAAAGGGACAGCAGCCACCCCACGACAGCAGTGACAGCCCCCCACTCCAGGGGGCCAACAAATGCAGAGCAGCGAGGCCGCAAACACCCACCCTGACTAAGTGATAGATTTATTATTGGTTTTTAATAATGAATACTGATGGATTTGATTTTAACAGCTGTGAAAGTTGTGAAAAGATGTCAAGACATATTACAGGTGGTTTGATGTCAATACATTCATAAATGAGAAACCTATTAAAATAATAATCTTTATATATGTATTTTATAGACAACATGTCAGTTATGCGGATGCTAAGGGATTTGCTAAAGACCTTCACAAACTTGCGGTTGTGAAAAGTGTAAAAGGATGTCTGAGACATAGGCTGTTACAGGTGGTTTGATGCCAAAACATTAATAAATGAGAAAACCATTGAATTGAAAAGCTTTAAATATGCATTTTAGAGTCAATAGGTCACTGATGAGGATGCTAAAGGATTTGCTAAAGACTTTTTCACAAACTAACAGCTGTGAAAGTTGTGATAAGATGTCTGAGACATATTACAGGTGGTTTGATGTGATGTTATTCAAAATTGAGCAAGCCATTGCATTGAAAATCTTTAAATATGCATTTATAGACTATAGGTCACTGATGAGGATGCTACGGGATTTGCTAAAGACTTTTTCACAAACTAACTGCTGTGAAATTTGTGAGAGGATGCTAGAGACATATTACAGGTGGTTTGATGTGATTATATTCATAAATGGGCAAGCCATTAAATTGAAAAGCGCAGACTGCCACGTCCCAGTGCCGGAATCCCCCACAACCACAACGAGATCAACAAAAACAAAAATATAAAGCAGGTGGCGCACAGGGTGCCTATTGCAAGCAAAAAAAACCCACACAACAAACACCAACACCCAAAAAAAAATAAAAAAAAAAAAATACGAAAAAAAAAAAAAAAAAAAATTTTTTAAAAAACTAACAGCTAAAAAGTTTTGGGAGGATGACAGACATATTACAGGTGATAATTTGGTTTAATGTCAATATATTCATTAATTATAAAATGGTTGAAACTACCATATTTATTGGTAACTATAGCCTACATCTTTATTTACATTTATTTATTTTTACTAATTCACAAGTGTGAAATGTTTAATGGGTCTCCCTCTCTATAATGGAAGTGGTTTGAGATGTCTATGTTGTAAAACAAAAAAGTTAATAAAGATTAAAATTAGTGGAGTTGCAATTTTACGACGGTCCCTAAGTACGCCTATTGTGACGGGCGCGTTGGACAGACATTCAGTTCTTTGCGCTCTAAACTGTGTCGATATTTTTGGTGATTTTGAGTTAAAAATGGGTGTGAAACGTCTGTCTAAATAAGCTCTAAACATACCCAGGAACTGGGGGAAATCGAATTATTGACACGGAGCTATTGAAAGTAACATCCGCGAAAACCGGCGAATGTCAAAGATTATACTGTCTTCACCGCGGTGTAACGTCGGGGGAACAGACCGCATCACCCCGGGACTCCGAGTCTGGCTGGCCGCGGTGTTGGGATGAATATCTCCCCTCTTTAACGTTTAGCTGCTCAACTAGCTAACGGTAGCTACCATACATCGCATCAAGAAAACGTTTATGTGGGGAAATTGCAGCTATTTTACCAGAACGACATGAATAAACATTACTAACGTTGTCCATTAATCTGTTCACAATAACAGCTGATATTTACCAGAAGCTGCTCCAGACAGGAGGATCAACAGGAGCAGAAGTTGAGCCATGAGAGCTGACAGAGAGGTGATCTGCTGTCGTCTCTGTATCCCGACACGGTTCTCTCTGACAGTATAATATAATAATACATATGTTTAGAGTATTTCCTCGACGCTAGGACTACAGGGGAGCAGAGAGTGGCTCTGATCGGCTGTGATGGTTCTTGAATTACCACCGACAGTTCACCAGGAAGGGGTTGGCTGCCAGTCTGGCTGGATTTGGACGGAGAAGGACTTTTACAGCCACAGCGCTGCACCAAGGGAGGGTAGCTTCTTCTTCTTCTTTTGGGGTTTTACTTTTTTTTTTCTTAAATTTTTACAAAATTACAGGTTATACACCAAACAATATCACAATATACAATACAACAATGTTTTTACAAAATTACAAGTTATACATTAAATATCACAATATACCTAAAAAATAAAATAAAAAAAAACGATACCAGAGACAAATGTGCAAATTGGGCTATTAAAAGTGCGTACAGTGCGAATAGTCTTTCATAAAGTGCATTCAAAATTGGGGTTTTACGGCAGCCGGCATCCAAAAAGTTGCATTGCTTCCATCTATGGAACTAGGGTCGGGTACCGTTTGGATTTTTACGATTCCGACGCCAAACCGATTCTTGAAAAACTGAAAAATGACATAAAAGAAAGGCTTTTTATGGAGTTTTTTTTTTTTTTTATTGAAAATTATTTAAATTTAACAATATATTAATGTTTTAAAGTACTTAAATATGTAATAAGTAAACCTAAGTCACCTAACACACAGCTACAATAATTTAACAAATAACAGTTACACTATTAACAAGTAACAACAAAATAAATGTTGAGTTGGTATGCCAACCAGCTTCAAACTTTAGCCGTTCTTTTGCAGAAAACCATATTTGCTTTCTCTGGCAAGATACTCCACCTCTCCTGACTTATGACATGTCCTGCACAGGAGAAAACTCTCTCAGATGGTGTCCAAGAGGCCTGTGCACACCCAGGGAGGAGTTTAAAAGGGCAGACAATTTGGGGAGGCTGTCTCGCGCCCCACCACCCACGCTCCGGGCTACGGTCTTGTCTTGAACGATAGACTAGCAGAGTAAGTGTAATATGGTTTCTAGTGATCACGTGCAGTCAGTGAATGGTTAATATGCTTTCACGTCCGTTTTGGTGAGCCCAGAGGGAAAATATGACATTTTACAGTTTTTTTCCGATTGTTAGACGACAGTGGGCACAACTGGAGTCACATGTGCAAAACTCAAACTACAGTCTGCACTACCTACAGTCACTTGAGCTAAACAGTTCACATCACCTGCAAAACTCATTCAAAGCAACACAACTCTTAACACACCGTCTCAAAACAGGCTCAGTGCAGCCAAACACTGTGCACAATCCTCACTGAGATAACACACACACACACACACACACACACTGTCACTCAGAACACACTGAGGGTAAAAACACTAGCGTCAAACACCAATACAGAAATGACAAACTTTTTCATCTTTACAGTTTCAACAATTTGAGTGACTTGACACTACTCAACAGTTTATTTAAGGAAAAAATATAGATTGTATAGCATACCAATTTTTACATAAGGTAAACAAGAAGGAATGAAAATCAGCAGTTTTCTTCAATAAAGTATTTTGTACAAAGGTACATACGTAACAGTACCAAAGAATAGTGTGACTAATCCTGCCTCTCTCCAGCATCATGTGGCAAGTTCTCTTCATCACATTGGATGTCTGCATCATCTCTAAATACAAATGAATGTGGTGTTTCTATTGCTTTCACCTCCATTACTTTCTGAAAAACAGTAAGAACGCAGTTTTACTATTGTAAAGATATAGTGTTTTTCACTTTTTTTTATAGCTGTGTATATAACCTCAGACATCTTACCTGGACATGTTGGTATCTTTGCTCTTTTACCTGTTTCTCTCAAACGGTACAGTGTATAATTGTTTCATTCTTATTTGGTGTTTGTATACAAAAAAGACTTTCTGAGCTTTCTCTGTATAAATACCATATATGTTCACTAACTAGTCTCAAACAAGACACCTGCTTAGGCTTTCAGCTGAAATTGCAATCAGCAGTGTTTGATAGGCACCAGACTGAAATCTATTCTGTTTTGAATGTGTGGTTAACAGTTTTGACAGCAGTGTGTTAGCATTTGAACAAAGTGCTGTAGATCTACAGTGTTGTGCACTTTGTGGTTAAAGTCATGTGATAAATGTGTAGAGTTTTGAAAACTGCGTTCAAGCAATGAGAAACTAACTAGAGTTTGGTCCACATGATCTGCTGCTGTGCAGACTGTAGTTAGCGTTTTGCACATGTGACTCCAGTTGTGCCCACTGTTGTTTAGCAATCGAAAAAAACTGTAAAAGTAGCCTACATCAACGATAGCTAGCTAACGGTAGACTAAACCGAGAAAGTGTGATATTTTTACGTTTCAGAGCGTGTACAAAAAGGCGTCTATCAGCTGTGATTGTAGAGTGCATGTCGGGCTTCACACCGCGAGCGGGCACATGCGCCACTTGGCAGAAAAGGGAGAAAGAAAAAAAAGAGGCTGCCGCTGTCCAGAGCGACAGAGGGAAAATATTTCAGTCGGAACCGAAATGAGGAATCGAAATTTGCGTTCTAATCCGGTCCGAATACTACCGTTTGCGAAGGAACCGGTACCATAGTGGAACCGGTTTCGGTACGCAACCCTATATGGAACTAGCCCCTTAGTGCACTATATCCGGTTATACAGCCCAGTGTCTACAGGGAGGGGTGGGTAGGTATGGTGCCCGGTAGTCTGGGTGCAGAGCTGTCTTTCTCTATCACTCTGGGTATACTGTGGAGACATGTGCTCAGGTACGGCTGTTAAGCTAAGGGAAGCTAATTAAATAAAGACTACCTTAATAAGAACTAAGACTGGCTGGTGATTGACGTGAAAACACTGTTGACAGGAAATGAACTGAACAAAGTCATCACCCATCTGACGATAGCAACGGGTTTTCATCACTTCGACAAGTGTGTGAATGAAAAGATTAAGATGGTTACTACTACTTGTCGAAGTGAGGAAAAGGTTTAGCTTGCTGAGACTAAAGCATCATCTGTATTAGAGAGAAGAATCTCTTCATCTGATGTTAGAGAGAATAAAACAGATTTCCAGACTACTTACTGGAGTTCACCAACTACACAAAACATATACAAGTACTATATCAGCTGTAGTATTTGTGTCCCAGTCAATAGCTGCTCTTGAGAAATATGTTAGAAGATATTTACGCCCGTTAGTTTGTCTTGTTCCCTTTGTTAAGGGGAGGAGCTGAATGAGGAGCTGAAGGATGAGCTGAAGGAGGAGCTGAAGGAGGAGCTGAGGAGTAGCTGAGGGGGAGCTGAAGGAGGAGCTGAAGGAGGAGCTGAGGAGGAGCTGAGGGGGAGCTGAGGAGGAGCCCACTTCTTCATATATTGGTTGGCTGTCTGGCAGTTGTGAAAATGAAAATAGTCAGCTAGAAAAAGAAGAAGGAAGGTTAAAAAGTATTAAATTGGCTTAATAAATAGAAGGGAACAATAAAAAGAACGATAGATGAGGTATGTAGAGTGTAAGTGTCTCTCCCTCCCTCTCTCCCTCTGTCTCTCTCTCTCTGTCTCCCTCTGACTCTCTCTCTCTCTCTATCTGTCTCCCTCTGTCTCTCCCTCTCTCTATCTGTCTCCCTCTGACTCTCTCTCTCTCTCTCTGTCTCTATCTGTCTCCCTCTGTCTCTCTGTCTCTCTCTCTCTCTATCTGTCTCCCTCTGACTCTGTCTCTCTCTCTCTATGTCTCCCTCTGACTCTCTGTCTCTCTCCCTCTCTCTATCTGTCTCCCTCTCTCTCCCTCCCTTTTCCTCAGCGGTGTAGTCTACGTGATACGCAGGTATATATATGCAGTATACTCACTAAGAAAGCTCCAGGATTTACTTACACCCACTTAAACATGTACAATGACCCAAGACAACATACTTTACATTATATTTTGATATATTTTGGATGTTCATCTGTGTTTTTCTTCTTCACATAAATAAATAAAGGGGTTTCCGACTCCCCCAAGCTCTCTTTGGTGACGTGGTTGATTACGTTACTGTTGATCATCTGTCCATCATCGTATAAAGCCCGCCCCCTGACAATCTGATTGGTCCGAACAGCTCTGGTTGGAGCGTAGTTGCTCCACAACAGATCAAGTCTCAGGATGACATCCTTCCCCTAGTCTCTGCTCCTCCTCAACACATTTAACATATTAATAGATGGATGGTTCCATTTAACGCTCTTCTCAAGTTAAATCAAGGATCAGGACACTACTTTCATTTAATTTTGTGTGCCTTATTCAACTTAATAGCTTATTTCTGCTTTTTAAAGTCAAACATCAGGTTTAGGTTTTGTGTTTGTTTATCCATCCCAGGCTCCCAGGAAGTGGGCCAACATTCGCTGGTTAACAGTTAACGGACCTCTGAGTAAACCAGGCCTCCTAGACTGACAGGGAGACCAGTTTTATGACAGGGAATACACCACAGAGAGGGTTTTCTGTCTGGGTTTGGCTCCTTGCAAAACTGGTAAATCCCATTGGTACTGTATTCAATGTGGTAAAACAAGTCTTATAACATTTATAACATCTTCAGGAAAAGTCCAAATAGTTTCACTTTACCTGAGGTCACAGACAAATATTAATGACTAAATTAAAATGCTCTCATGACAGACAATAATCAAAACCAAGTTTGATAATCAGGACCACTAAGACATTTATTTATGTTGTCTTGGTTAATGTCAAGTTGTCATAGCAAAGAGCTCGGGGGCAGCTCAGCTGGTAGAGTGGTCATCTACCACCTGGAAGGTCAGAGGCCCAGAGACAAGACATCAGTGTGTGAATAGTGTGTGTGTGTGTGTGTGTGTGTGTGTGTGTGTGTGTGTGTGTGTGTGCGTGAATAGTGTGTTAAAGGGGTGATAGAATGCAAAACCGATTTTACCCTGTCATAGTTGAATAACGACAGTTCGGTGGGTAAATAGGACATACATAGAAGATCAAAATCCCATTGACACCCCTTTACTATGAAAATCTCATATTTTGAAACTGTCACTGAAAACGGGCAAATCCCAACAAAGCTGGAAGTTGCTTACGTAAGCATCTCAAAAACCGGAACCTTTGTCACAGCCGTGGGTGTATTAAGAGAACGGTCACGCCCCAACATTTGCATAGGCTACACAACTGACCTGAGATCAGGTAGTCTTCTGAATCTAGGTCGTGCAGATCTCAGAAAATGTATACATTGTTCATCTGCTATTTTTTTTACGAAAATTGATGTCTAATTGCAAATTTTGTCCGACTGTGTGTCGGACTTCAGAGGCTGGTGCTGCCTGTGTTGCTGCCTCGCCGCCCGGCCTGCCTCCCTCCACAGACCCCGGCCTGCTGTGAGGTAGATGGAGCTCCGTCACGGCTGGCAGCCCACAGCACTCCATACCCGCGCAAAGTCACCGTTTTGGGCTAATGAACTAGCTACCAAATGCCGCTGCCCTGACAGAGCTCCAGGGACTCCAACTCCCTTCTTCCTGCTAGCTAAATGCCCGGTGTGTGTGAGTGAAAGTGCGGTCAGCGAGCTTATTACGCCAGCAATCTCTTACCCCCATACACACACATTAGAGACGCGACAGAATCTCATATTCCAGACACTGCAATGTTTCATTACCAAATTCACTTCTGAGACTTTTTTATGCGAGAAATCAACTATATAAAGCTCAAATATGGGCCGTTTTACAAAAATGGATGGCTAATTGCAAATTTGGTAAAACTGTGTGTCGGAGTTCAGCTGCCTGTGTTGCTGCCTCGCCGCCCGGCCTGCCTTCATCCACAGACCCCGGCCTACTGTCTACTGTCAACATTAAATATCTACATTAAAAGTATGTATTGCATGATTAAAATATGTTGTGTATATTAGCTGTAAATTAATGCACATATATATGTATATAGTATATATATGAATACAGTATATATGTGTGTATGTGTTGGTATTAGTTCTAATAAATATGAATCAGATTACCATCCATGTCAAACATTAAAACTTGTGTCGACATTAAAACCCATTAAAAGCCTTTTTTAATTAAAGAACATCTGAACTGATTTATATTTGACTTTTATCTGAACTATCAAATATGGAGTCAGTTTGTTTTATTTATTTAAAGTAACATGGTACCTGCTCGACTCTACTTGCCTTTTCTGGTTTTCCATTCTGATAAAAAGTCCCTGGTACCTGCTAACAGGTACTTTATTTAGTACCACCTCCGTCCAGGTTCCCAGCAAGCTGAGGCGATACTAAAAGGTGACGTGAAAACCTGCAGACTGCCGATTGGTCGGAGAGAATCTGCATTGCTATAGCGACAGACGGGGGCGTCCTGAACAAACCCGCCATTTTCAAATAGTTTAGCCAGCGGTGTTTTCTTTTTGCTGCCTCCATCTTCTTTAGAAACTAAATGTGTTTTCTGGCGACAGCAACACACCTTCCACGTTCTGTGTGTCGCTAT
Source organism: Perca fluviatilis (assembly GCF_010015445.1). Classification (NCBI taxonomy): domain Eukaryota; kingdom Metazoa; phylum Chordata; class Actinopteri; order Perciformes; family Percidae; genus Perca; species Perca fluviatilis. The sequence continues at coordinate 33,777,384 of NC_053125.1, forward strand.
GACGACCAGCAACGCTCGCCCCACGCATGGTGGTACTAAATCTGCAACAGAAGAAGGAGGACGGAGCACCGCGGTCGAGCCGAGCTGGTACCATGTAGTGGAAAAACACCTTTAGTCTCTCAGGATTACATCCTTCCTCCAGTCTCCTCTACATATTTAACATATTAATATATTAATATATAACACACACACAATATGAGGTTGATATTTGGAGCGGCTTTATTTGTGTTCAAAGAATAAAAAATGCAAAACAATGAATATATAAAAGGAACAACTTGAGAATCCAAATATAGAGTATTTATAGCGTGAAACATTTTAAAGCGCATTAATGTATCTGAATGTTAAAACTGAGTTATCAACTTCCTTCGTGTCTCTGATCATTATTATTTCATCCATCAATTCATATTAAATAATTATATAATAATTACTTCAAAGATCATCACTTTTGTATAGTTCACATTTCCTTTGGAAACATTATGTAAATACAATATTCACAATGTCATCATCTCCTCAGTTTAAACTATTCAATGTTACTGGATATTAAATCATTAGCTGGAAATATCACATTCTTAGAAGGCAACACAAGGCTTTATATGGCCAAGCAGAAAACAATCATTTAAAATTCCCTCCATATGAAATGTATTATTATCAAAACACCCAAACACTTGATTGTCGCCGTGGGACAGTTGGGTTTGCTGCACAGTCGCAAGACACATAATAAAAGCTCTCTCTACACCTGATTAGAAGATATCTGGTGGGTGCTCTGTCTGCTGATATTTACAACTAAAGAAACATAATTTCCTGTTAAAAGTTTGCAGTGATACAGCTCAGTGTTGAGTATTGTTACATTCAGTCACATACATATTATCACATTTAATCTGTTTAACTGAGCAAAGTATTTCTGTGTATTACTGCTGAGTTGATATTGTCTGAACATCTCTGTGTTCTTCAGTCAAACATCACGCTGCTCTTAAACAACATTTGAACACATTTTTGAAGTATCAAATATGGAGTAATTTAGTTTTACTTGAGGAAAATGTATTTCAAATAAAAGTACTTTTTTCTTCTTCTTTGAAGCAACTTTTACTGAAGTAAATGTTGGAGTTCTCTAAAGGTAAAGTTAATATGAAGTGAATCCCTCTGTCTGTCTGACCCTCCTCTGGGACCATCTCATCATGGAGCCCCTAGAGGATCTCAGAGCTCCAGATAATACAGATGCCAGACTCAGGTACACAAACCCCTCCCCTATGATGGGGGGGGGGCCAAACAGCAGATCAGCACATGACCTCCCACCCACAGAAGTAAAAATCATGTTGTATATACAACACATGAGAAAACAGTCAGGTGTTAAGAGCTCTGGGAGATGTCAGGTGAACTTATCGGCCGATGCTCATCATCATCACCATCAGCAGGTTGTTCTGATCTCTTTTTCTTATGTCTTTTATACATCAGGACACCAACCACTGTAACAGCAGCTACAAGAATCAGAACAGCTGGAAAACCTAATGCAAGGTAACGGCCTCCAGGAGAGGAGTTTCCATCCTTAAAACCTGAAGATGAAAATAAAACATATGAGTCAGTAGATGTGTGGATAGTGGAGCAGCTTTCATCCTCTCTGATGTTAGAAACTGCAGCTACAACCTGATACTCAGAAAAACTCACTGAGAGAGACTCACTCACCTGCTGGCTCTGGAACCTGCAGACGGATGATTCTGATTGGATCAAGGTCACGGATGGCTCTCTTTTACGTGTTGAATCATCTGGTTGAACTCAACACTCGTATGTTCCAATGTCGTGTCTGCTCACATTCTTCAGAATTAAAGACATGTCTCCGTCCTTCAGATCTCTGTCCACCAGGTCCACCCTGTCCTTAAAGGATGGATGCTGGTGGGTTGGATCCAAATGTCCATCAATTGTTAAGAGGACGTACTCTGGTAGCTCCAGGTAAGGTCTGGTCCACTCTACAGCTCTGATGGAGGAATCAGCAGCCTGACATGGCAGAATGACATCATCTCCAGGGTGCACTGTTACCTCAGTCAGGTCTGAAAAACAATAATAAACTACTATTAATAATAAGAAGTCATGTTGTTCCAACAGTTCTCTACAGGTGGGTCCCTGCAGAAGGTATCTGTAGAGTCTCACCTGATGGACAGGGTGGCTACAGGTATAAACAAGTTAAATTTAAGACTGTTTAAGACCACTTCTAAATGAAATTTAAGACTTGAATGCGATGCGTTTGTAATTATGTTCAACAAGACACTGAACCAGACAACCAAAAGCAAACAACTGGACTTGCATGTGCGTTATTGGTTAAATTACCACGTCCAGTCAAGAATATATGGAGCAGTTCATGGGCCATGCCCAGGATCTACTTCAGCATTTCAAAGTAAGTGTGCCATAAATATATTTATTAACTAACCTCTTGTATGTTATGTATCATATAGTTAAGCTTTACTGATTTGTCAAGTGAATAAAAACTATGGATAGGCCACTACACATTAATTAAGACAAATTAAAATGAATGAATTAAAAACAATGGTATTAGAGTCTGCTGTTTACCTGCCAATATGTATAAATAGTATACAGTGCTGCTCATAGAAATACCCCCACATCCTCACATGCCCTTCACCATACCTAGAGATTGGCATGGTTTTATTTCAGTTAGTCTAATAGCTGGTTTGATTTGCATTGAGAGATGATTTTACTGAAAGTGCCCCATCTCTAGGTATGGTGAAGGGTATGTGATGATGTGGGGGTATGGTGAAGGGTATGTGATGATGTGGGGGTATGGTGAAGGGTATGTGAGGATGTGGGGGTATGGTGAAGGGTATGTGATGATATGGGGGTATGATGAAGGGTATGTGATGATGTGGGGGTATGGTGAAGGGTATGTGATGATGTGGGGGTATGATGAATGGTATGTGATGATGTGGGGCTATTTTAATTCCAAAGGCCAAGGGAACTTTATCAGGATGCATAGTATCCTGGATCCATGAAATAACTGGCCTTTAAAAATAAAAATCTGCCTGCCTCTATGGGAATTTAACATAGGGGTGTATTCACTTATGCCCCCTGTATTTTAAGGAAGGGCTTTTATTTATTTACGATACATTATTTATTCACAAAGAAAATTGGTGTCCTTAAAGGTTGGATTTTTCCTAATTTTTTTAATTAAGGAATTAAGATCAATTTCCAAAAGATTATTTTTGTATTCCCCTTTTTAGTCAACTTATCATGGGTTCATAAATTTATGAGCACCACTTGTCGTTTAACCAATAACGCACATGCAAGTCCAGTTGTTTGCTTTTGGTTGTCTGGTTCAGTGTCTTGTCGAACATAAACAAACGCACCACATTTTTGGACTTAGGTGAGGAGTTATTTTTTGATATATGGCGCCAGTCCAAATTTAGCGTAACGTATCTGGTCTTGTCCTTTCCACAGGTAAATGACTGTACAAGCCCCGAATCTGGAAACATTGCCTTGAACACTTCTTCAATCCCGTCATTAGACCTGTAGGAATTGTGGCTTGTCACAGTCCTCAGCACCCAAATCACCTCTGCTCGGAGTGTTGGCATCGAGCCACAAATTGCTCGAAGGTCAGCTGGCATTGTTGGCTGTGGATTTCCCATCCTAACATCCAGCGTTGTAGCGTTGACATCGTTGCTAGCGGTAGAAATGGTATAGCAGAAACTAGCAATTACGGGCTGCTGGCGAGCCTTTACGTAGTACGTAGTTTACCAAGTTTGAAATTCTTCCGACGCATAACGCAGTTCGCTTCATAAACATTCCCAGGCACCGACCTTAACCAATAATACTCGTTCTTTTCAAGCAATTTGTAATTGAACTTCCATTTCCCCATGTTTCTAGGTGGCTATCAACCATTGCTGTGTTACCTGTATGCGGCGAAATTGCAAATCCCACTGACTATGGCCACACCAAGACCCGCCCACGAAGCAGCTCGATTGGTAGGGGTTAGGCATTTGACCTCGGTTAAGGTTAAGATAGCCGATTGGTCAGGGGATAGGTCATGTACAAATGGGGTTACGTTACCTTGCGTAAAAAACATTTGACGATTTTCGCGGTGACATGACACAAACATATTTAAGACCTATCCAATCTGAATTTAAGACAATTTAATACTTTTTAAGGCCTTATTTTTGGGAAAAGTGATTTAAGACTTTTTAAGGACCCGCGGCCACCCTGGATGGAGAATGTAATGGCAAAATTATTCTGAAGCATGATTCTTTATATTTTTATCTTATTTCAGTTTTAGTTTCTCTTACAAAGTCTGGACCATAATGTGAGCACTGTTTGACTGAACTGATTAAAGTACAAGGTCACAGTAAACTATCTCCCTGTGCAGATTCAGTTCTCCCATGCCAGGTGAGATTTAACGAGTGTGTGGTGGTGAAGGTGAAAGTTGTACACACTGGGCTGCTGTCTTTTTGTGAAACTGTAGTACTCTTATATTCTTGCAAGTTTATAATAAAATACAAAAACCTAACTTGGTTTAGTCTTCAGCTGTCTTTATTTTGTTTCACTCTTTAACTTTCTAAATCCACCCCTTCTGCAAAAATAAACTTCCACTACAAGACGTTCACTGATCTGTCACAACTGCAGAGATATCACAGGACTTTATTACCACGAGGTCAACAGCTGTTGTTGAGACACATGAAGCTGATCAACTTCTAATCAATAGTTCAGGTCTTAGCATCTCCCTAGATTAGAACAGCTGATCTGATCTCTTCCTCAGTCAGCGTCTCTATAACAGAACATGTAGGAAATGTGTTGCTGTTTGTAGGTTACGTACGTAACTAAACTTACAATAAGTTAATGTGCCAATATGCCAATCAGAAAACATGAGGGCAGCCCCCTGACACCCCTACTTGACTGTTTAAATGACGTCGAAGAGTGGTTGGCCCAAAAAAATCTTAAATTAAATGAGAGTAAAACAGAGATTATGCAGTTTGGCCCCACCAATCCCAAGATAGATCTGGGCCCCCTCAATGACTTTGTGCATCCTGTGGTAACTAACCTTGGGGTAAAAATAGACAGTGATTTAAAATGTAATAAACAAATAAATGCAGTAGTGAAATCTAGTTTTTATCATCTTTGCCTTTTCACCAAAGTTAAACCGTTTTTGTCTTTTAGCAGTTTTGAACAAGCTATACATGGTTTTATTTCTTCTCGTTTGGACTATTGTAATGCACTTTATATCGGTATAAATCAAAACGCATTCTCACGCTTACAGTTAGTCCAAAACTCTGCAGCCCGACTTTTAACAGGAACCAAAAAGCGCACGCATATAACTCCAATTCTTGCCTCATTGCATTGGCTCCCTGTTAGTTTTAGAATTGATTTCAATTTTTTATTGTTTGTTTTTAAAGCTGTAAATGGACTGGCCCCAACATATATTTCGGACCTCATCCAAATGTATATGCCAGCGCGGACACTGAGGTCAGAGGGCCAGCTCCAGCTTGTGGTCCCCAAGTCAAGACTTAAGACTCGGGGGGACAGGGCCTTTTCTGTGGTTGGACCTAAACTCTGGAATGCCCTGCCTCTCCATGTCCAAACTGCCACTACAGTTGAGTGTTTTAAGACACGTCTAAAGACACACTTTTATTCTTTGGCTTTTAATTCTGTGTGAGTTATGTGGTCCACTGTGGTGTTTATTCTTTCTTTTATTCTTTCTATATTTTCTATATTTTTAAACCTGATGTTTTTATTTTGTTTAAATAATTTTATATTAATTGTTTTGTATGTTCTGAGTCTGTGCAGCACTTTGGAAACTTTGTGTTTGTAAAATGTGCTATAGAAATAAAGTGGATTGGATTGGATTAATGTTGACCTTTGGTTTTACACAGTACACTAACAGCAGACTCCTGTAGCTGTCCAGCTGGGCCCCACTCCTCACCCAATAAACTAGATCAGTGATCTTCAAAAGGGGGTCCGCGACCCCTAGGGGGTCCTCAGAGTCATTGCAGTGGGGCCACCAATACCTTTTTGAATGTTCCTTCCCCCATAATTAAAATAGACCCGAAAAGTACACTAAAATGAATCCAACATATCATTGGAAAAGATAAATCAACCTATTTGTAAAAAAACAGCTGATATACGATAACTATAGCCACTATGGTAGCCATCACTATGGTAGCCATCACTATGGTAGCTGTTGTTGCCAGCTTCCTCTTCTATGCTGTGGTGTGCTGGGGAGGAAGCACTAAGAAGAGGGATTCTGGGCCACTGGACAGGCTGGTAAGGAGAGCTGACTCTGTCAGGGGGGCTGAACTGGACTGGAGTGCATCACTTCAACATCAGATAAAAGGATCCTGAACAAACTGCTCAACATGTTGGACAATGACTGTCATCCACTCCACAGCTCTATCACAGAGCAGAAGAGCCTGATCAGCTCAAGACTACACACACTGCCATGAACAGCTGACAGACTGAGGAAGACATTTGTCCACAGGGCCGTACAACTCTACAATAGAGAGAGAGACTTCTCTGCATAGTCTGTCTGCCTCTCCTCCCTCTCCACTACCTCCTATAACAACAGTTATGTACCGACTGTCCACTGGCCCACTGTTTACTGTTTAGACTGTTTACTGGCTATATTAGACCATATGCACAACCCCTCCCTTTATCTTTTATCCTTACACTATTGAACTTGCACTACCACCATGACACACCCTCTCATAGAGCACCTTATGTGTATGGAGTTATGGTTATACAAGCTGTTCAAAGCCAGAGAGATATTTTACATATTTACAGAGACAAAGAGATGCTGTTTGTGATTTTTAATTCCTGATTCTGGAGAAATATCATTGATAATTAAACTCAACACACAAACAAATGCACCCCTCCTATCAGTGCTTCTTAAAACACATCAGATGTATTCGAATCACAGACTATACACACACACGTCTCTGGCATCGCTCTGAAAATAGTGAAAATAAGCAAAATACAGACACATAGCTACATCTGGCTTCTCCTCTGATACCCTTCTTTGGCCTAATGATATGGAAAGCCCCTCCCCCGCTAGTTGATGTAAGTAAGTAAGTAAGTAAGTAAGTAAGTAAAATTTATTTATAGAGCGCATTTCACAGATATAAATCACAAAGCGCTGATGTGATTGGTTCCTGAGGTACGTGACGTATGAAATCCTGGCTGTCTAATGCTGCGTTCATCAACGTCACCATTCAAGTCCCTTCTTGTGAGAATCAGAGGTGGGAAACTGGGGCTAGATTTTGCTAACCAAGTTTCCCAGTTGGTGACGCGTTGTTGACAGCTGACGTTTGATGGAGGAGACTTTGGTTCACTGAACATATTTCAATGATAATAAACTGTTTATTGTGGACAAATACCTCTGCCAAGAAACATACACAGACATAATATGTTTAAAAGTATTCATAAATAGGCCTATGTATAAAAACAACACATTATCCGTGTCTTTTCCCGTTGGTTGTCCTGCAGATAACACAAACACACACAGCTGTCCATGTGCTGTTTGGATGCTCGCATGAGAAAACAGCAGCTTTAGTTATTGTGGCCAGGCCAGCTGACAGTCTTGCCTGGGCCCGGGACGAGATAAGCTTAGATGGGCCCCCCGCGCCCAGATCTCTCCTTTTTCCTTGCTCTTCCTCTCCCCTGCTCTTCCTCTCCTGTTCCTCTCCTCTCCTGTTCATCTCCTGTACCTCTCCTCTGCTCTTCCTCTCCTGGTCCTCTCCTATCCTCTTCCTCTCCTGCTCCTCTCCTCTCCTCTTCCTCTCCTATGCTCTTCCTCTCCTATGCTCTTCCTCTCCTCACATCTCTCACTGAAATGAATGTGATAAGTCTCTGATCCATCCTGCTCAGACTCTCCGACAGGGCAGCGGGCCCCTCCCGCATCTCTCTCTCTCTCTCTCTCACGTGTAGCCTGACTCTGTCCCTCCGTTGCGAGGCAGCGGGCCCCTCCCGCATCACTCTCTCTGTCACCTGACAGCAGCTGGATCTCTCTCCTCTCTGTCTCATCCTTTCTGACGGAGCTACCAAACTCAACTCTTTCTGTCAAAGTTAACGTGTTGTCTCAGGCTTTTATACGAGCTAATGGACGTTAACATTAGAGCTGGCCTGTTACGTTACGTTACATGGCTCGTAAACGTCGGCTGCGCTGTTTCTTACCTTGCTCTACGTTGACAGTTCCAGCTTCACCGTCACCACCTTTTTTTTAAAATATTTGTTTAGAAAATCTCTAAGGCATCTATTTTCTTCTTCTCTTTTCCCTCCTTTTCTGAGCACCGGACTTGTGCTGACCGGACATTTTGAGCATACTGAACTTCAAATCTACTGAAAACAACATCAACTTTTGATAAGGGGCCAAACCCATTTTTTTGTTGGGGGTGGGGGGTTCTTGACCACTATTTCAAGGACAATTAGGAAGAAAACAAAAAAAAGCTTTTATGTAACTCAAATATTACATATTTTTTTCCACAAATAGGCCTATTTAAAAAAATGTTTTTTCAATTATTCCATAATTTAATGAGGGCCCAGTTCTGGGCCCCCAGTTCTGGGCCCCCCCCCCCTACTGTGGGCCCGGGACAACAGACCCGTTTGTCCCCCCCTATCGGCGGGCGTGATTGTGGCCTCCATGTTTTCACCACCTGATGCTCTCGGCTATGGCCAACCGTTTGTGGCCGACCATGTGAACGCTAGGAGTCGGAAAAACAACGTAACCACGGCGGCGGTCCCTGTTATTCCCAG
>NC_053125.1:33791122-33871122 GCF_010015445.1 Perca fluviatilis
CCAAGGTCAGTAAACTCCTTCTGTCACATCTGGTAGACAAGACAATGGTTGAGGAGAGAAAGTTTATGAATTCATTAAAACACTCAGTTTTGATAGCCGCAGTGCACACAGACTGGAGAGGGAAGATAAAACTTAAGATACAATTTTAAAATAATTAAAAACCAGGGTTGATTCAAATGATGCAACGGCTGCTAGAAAAAGAGAAAAAAATTATTATTTTGAAGGATGGGTAATAAGATGGTAATGTCATGAGGGTTATTGAGCCAAAGTATTAATAAACAGGTCACAGAAACTTAAAAAAGTAAGACAGTGGTAGACAGATGTAGATATTCTGCTGTGTCTAATAGCAACTTTGAGAGTTCAATTTGAAAATATGCAGAAATGGTTGGTTAGCTCACCGACTGAATTACAGAGAGGATTTAGCAGTGAGCAGACAGTGAAAATACCGGAGGGTTGCTGGTTCAAGTCCCCATACGGACCAAAGTATGGTGGTGGATTGGTAGCTGGAGAGGTGTCAGTTCATCTCCTGGGCAATGCCAAGGTGCTCTTGAGCAAGGCACCAAACCCCCAACTGCTCTGGGCGCCTTTTCCGTGGGCAGCTCCCCCACTCTGACATATCTCCGTTAGTGCATGTATAGGTACTGAGCATGTGTGTGTATTTCAGGCCTGTGTGTAATGTGTGAAAACATTGTAATTTCCCCTTGTGGGATTAACAAAGAATACATTATTACTACATTATCTTTCTGTCCTCCCTCCAGTCTCTCTGACTGTGAGTCCCAGCAGCTCTCAGATGTTTGAAGGACAGTCTGTCTCTCTGAGCTGTGAGGAGGACGACAGCTCTGCTGGATGGACTCTGAGGAACTCAACCAGAAATAAAAAGATTCAGTGTGGAGATGGCTGGGGAAGACCTGGTGGTTCTTCCTGTAAAATCATCAACGTGGTCAAATGGTACAGTGGAGTGTACTGGTGTGAGTCCAGAGAGGGAGCAACCAGTAACAGCATCACCATCACTGTCACTGGTAAGATCAGACTGTGGAGTCAGTATTGATGAAGCTGTGTGTGAATGGATGACATGCTGTAGTTTGTCTCTGTGTTGAGGTGGACCAGTGATCCTGCAGAGTCCTGTCCTCCCTGTGATGGAGGGAGAAGACCTCACTCTGACCTGTAAAACAAAGAACTCCTCCAACCTCCCAGCTGGTTTCTATAAAGATGGCTCCTTCATCAGGACTGAGCCTGCAGGAAACATGACCATCCACCATGTTTCCAGGTCTGATGAAGGTCTCTACAAGTGCAACATCAGCAGTGTTGGAGAGTCTCCATCCAGCTGGATCTCTGTTACAGGTGAGGAGGTTAAAGGTCAGTATTCATCTTTCACACCTACAGGTCGGTAGACTTTGGAGATTTGGGGGCACCATTTTTTTACTTTATTAATTTTTTTATTTATTTCTGTTTGTGTTTACACTACACTTTGTCACATGCACCAAAACATCTTTGAAATGATGATGATGGTGTGGTCATTGTAGGTTATGGATGTGAAAGTTATCGTGACTTTAAACACTTCTACGTCTGTAAATTGTGTGCAAGGTGGAAACTGCAGGCTAGTTAATGCATTGATGTTTGGGTCACTTCCTGTGTGTGTCTGATTGTGCTCTCACATAAAGTGACTGAACTCTTGAGCAACAGAGACCTCCGTATTCAAGTGGAGTTGTGTTATTTGGTCCGTACCAGAGTTTAAATGAGCTTTCACACCGCCCCAAACCAACAGGCATATCCAAGGAAACGCTCCAGGGTTGTTTACCACGGTGTGGAAGCAGCCTAACACACCATCTGATATTAGATATTTCTTCCTCTAACTAGACCAAGGGAATTCACTCAATTACAAACATGATACACAACACTGAAGTTAGAAGTCTAAAGCTTCACATAAAAAAGGAGGAACAGTGAAATATCTGAACGTGTTATCTTTTATTTCTTTCCTTTTAATTAAATATTGTTTTGTTCATTTTAGAGAAACCCACGACTACAACCTCCACCACTTCTTCCCCTCCCCCCTCCAGTCCTGGCTCCTCTCCTCCTCCCCCCGTTGTCTGGTCCACTGTTTCAGTCAGTGTTCTGGTTCTCCTGGTTCTCCTGGTTCTCCTGGTGAGACGGTGCATCCGTAGGAAACCTAGAGGTTAGTCTCAATAAGACTTATATTGCGCTGCAAATTCAAAATCAAAATTTGCTGTTGATATTTTCAATTTCAGAATTGGAGAGAAGTGTTTCTTCAAGTCAAACGTCTGTTAGGATTATGATGAATCACTTTTCTGTTGTTGATAAACGATTGTCACCATGAGGGCCCTTTAGCATGCTCCGGAGCTTTTGATCGTATCACATAATCTTCCTCATGTTTTCATCTTTACGGATGTTTCTTTAATGGATAAACTGATTGAAATATATGTTAACTTTGGTTTATTTCAGCTGCTGAAGTAGAAGCTGGAGATGTTGACGTCACATACAGTGATGTCACTATATCACGTAACATGCAACAGCCAATCAGACGGAGCAGAGGTAAAGATTTTTTTATTGATTTTCAGAAGACTCTGAGGGACGGTGTGTGTGTTCTTGGTTTAATGTCTTGAGAGGACGTTTTGGGAAAAGAGCATTTTATAAAATAGGGATAATTTAAAAACTAAATCAATGTTTTTAGTCCACAACAGTCACATTGTAAGGTCTATTTTAGTAGATAATAAGGTGTGTTGTGCTTGGCATGAGAGGCTGGGTGTTTGGTACCCTGTGGTTAACACCTCTAACAGCTCTAACAGTTCTAACAGCTCTAACATTTCTGTGGTCGTCCAGTTTCCTGTTTCCGATATCAACCCTTCAGCTGAGTCTGCCCACGCTTCACTGCAGGACACAGGACTAAACTAAGATGATATATATAAAGTAGGGATCTACAGAATCCAGATTTTTGGGTTTTGGCAGAATACCGAATCCACTGGTTAAGATTCTGCCGAATCCGAATCCGAATCCGCAACCAAATACCGAATCCTCCTCCCATCCTCAGTCCATTAACACAGTAGACACATTAATGAAGTAAACAACATCCACAGCCTCTAAAATAGTTAAATGTATGCCTTTTTTCACATCGTAGGAAGGCACATCGCTATCACTAGATGACAATTTTGTTTGGCAAATTTTGGCTGACCAGTGTATGACGAAGATGAAATATTTGTTTAAAGCACTTAAATAATAAATCCATGTTGACAAAGTTGTCTGTTGTGTACTCTTGCTAGCTTATTGAGATGAACGTGAGACGCTAGATGCAACATGTCCGTCAAGCTTAAAGGTGCACTATGAGTTCCTGCATGGTAACTTCTGTTGACGTTCCAAGTAAATACAAAACAAAAGAGAGCAAGCTCGCCCCTCGACCCCCAACCCCCAACCCTTCCCCCAACCATCTTGTCGGTGATTGGCTGGAGTGGTTTGTTGTATTTTGTTGCACAGCCTGTGCCTCTAGTGTTTGTTTGACATTTACGGCCCTGTGTTGTCTCCTGAGACCGGGCTTTTTCACGGTGTATTCAGGGGGGGAAACGCAGCTTGCGGATAAAGGAGAGATGCCTACGATTTGAGACAAAAATGAAATTGCGCTGAAACCATGCAGGAACTCATAGTGCACCTTTAAGTTGTTCAATTTCTTGTGTGTAAAACTGCAACATATTGAACAGTAAATATTCACAGTAGAGTTTAGATTCTCTGCCCGAGCCCGAGCCCGACCCGAGCCCAGCCCGACTTCGGGCCTGGACGGGCCGTTATTTTCCGCCACTATCCTCGGCGGGCCGGGCCGGGCCTTTGATCAAGCATTTGTGTTTTTTTTAATCATTACTTTAGCCTAATTGGGTGGGGAGAAAGCTATGCCATAATCAGAACTAGTATCTATAGGCCGGCTATATTTAGGCCAAAGTAACAAATGTGTCCAAAAAGTTACACAAGATGGACTACAGTTACAAAATGCAACATGTGTCATGCGCGGAGTCTCCTCCTCTCGCACACATCACACCGGGGCTGTGGGCTGTATTGTGGGCTGTAAGTGCAACTTGGAGCTTGAGGATGTAAAGAAATAAAGAAAAACAGGAGAATTACCTTTGGGCAAGTTTGGAGGAAAGTCGGAGGTATGGAAGCAGTTTAAACAAGTCGTGGGCGGTGACAACATATGTGTTGGCTTTGTCGAGTGCATTAAGTGCGGCACGGGGACTTGGATGATGAACAGACACATGAAGCAGGCTCGCCATGGCAGAAAAGATGATAGTCAGCCTTCAACGTCCTCTTTTGTTACTTCTCCAAGCATGAGGGCGAGGCAAGCCCTCCCAGAGAAATACGTAGATTTTTTTTTTACGTTTCTTCATTCAGATCCATTTGCGATCCGTTCCATCCTGAATAAACAAACAGCGCAGTTTACATGCTTCGCTCCTGTTGCATTATTCATTAAGATCATTTTAAACAGATTTCTGCAGTTCAAACAACTCTGAATTGTAGCCTAGTTGAGAACGTCAGTTATAAGGCCCAGGCCCACAGATTAAAAAAATGTCAGGTTGAAATCGGGCTCGGGCTCATAATTCCAGTTGATGTGTCGGGCCGGGCCGGGCCGGGCCGGGCTCGGACACAACGTGCACGGGCTCGGGCTGGGTCGGGCTTGATTTTTTGGGCCCGATCTAAGCTCTAATTCACAGTAAAAAACAAGCATTTTTGGTCGTCATTCGAAGCCATTCCACTACAAAGGCATGTTGGATGGGTGAAATGAGAAAGCTAACGTTAGCTAACGAGCAGAAGCCGAGTAGGGTTTGGTTCGCTGGAAAAAAAAATTCTAAGGTTCACCAGAAACCCTGTCAAAAAGTGCCCTTTTTAAAAATGAAAGAATATAGGCATTTATATCCCTGTTTGCACACAGCTTTCCTGTCAAATAAATATATTTATTGAATAAATAATTTAAATATCAAGTCGGGAGATTTCCCTCCATCTCTCTGTCTCTCTCTCTATTAATAATTGTGATCAATACATAAATGTATTTAGGTAATTCATATTCTGCCTGTGTGAAGCTGAAAGTTATCTTGCTTGTGAAACAAAAAGTATTTAAATTATTTGTTTTAATCATGCCTGCCGCACCCAACACAGTGCTTAAAAAAGAAAGGGGGATTTAGAAGGAACGAGGAGGAGCGCCAGGAAAACGCCAAGAGTAGCATATCTTAATGCATGGTTAACACCAGGTACCAGCAGCAACACACAGAAGACACAACTCAGACCAAGAGAGTGTTAAGCCTCCACCGGAGAGAGCAGCAGAGATCTCACGAGCAACTACTAGAAGACAGGAGGAGGCTTTAGAAGCTGGCACAGATGATCAGAAATTAGAATTAAAGTGATATAATGCCATGTGCAAAATAAATAAATTATTGGTGAAAAAACACAGACACACCAATAACAGTATGATGTTAACATACAAAATACAGGATTTAGTGGTTTCTGGCATGAGAAATACTTTGCATAGTTCTGCTCTCAGTTGAATAGGCGGCCCTAATGTGGCCCAGGACACACCTCCAAATGTGGTTTTTAAAATCTGATCTCAATGCCCCCCGAGTGTTTTCAGCTGTAGTTAGAGATGTCCTCTTGTGATCTGATCACTCAGGTCTGATCTTATAGCCAGTTGGTAACGGGGTGCAAGAGGCATAAATCTCTCGCTCAAGCTGTCAAGTTTGTGTTAGGTAAATGTATTGATGGCGCCATAACAAAGATGCTCATCTAAATCTAGTTCAGTCTCTCTGGGAAATAGGCACATTTTTACATTATTTTGTGTGTTAATAACCAAGTGTTTGTGCGACACCCTGACATGTTGACATCGTGAGTTCAAGTCTGTGAGCGTGAAGTCCATTTCACATGAACTGGGTTTCCTTTTGAGACCTGACATTGTACTTCCCCTTATGTAGACTTTGACACTTGTGTCTTTAAGCTATATCCTGATATTTGCTGCTAAAATGTATAAACTATTAAGTCCTTTTCTAATACTATGGAAAATAGTATTATTGATTGTAGTACAAGTTAAATAATCAATGTCATTTCTTTTCCAGAGAGTGATTCAGTGGAAATCTACTCCGGAGTGAGAACAGAAAACGTCAGTTATGGAGAAATAGCGATCAAAGACAAGAAATCAAACAGGAAGAGAGGTACAGCTCCTCTCCTATGTCTCCATCACTAGAAACATCCGTAAGAGAACACGGAACATTTAAGCTGCTCACTTTCTATAAAATAATCATGAGGAAATAGTGACTTCATTTTTTAGGGACTATTTTCATTAGTGGATTAATCCTCATCTGGTGTTCTAGTGAGTATTTGTGAATGAACTACAGTGTGTGTTAATTGTGATGAAGAAACATGTCATCTAGTGCAAAAGGGACCATCTTTACATGCACAATATTCAGGGTTTTTGCTTTATTATTTTATGGTTATTCTGAAAAAGACATTGTTCCGACTAAGCTGTTTACCTTGTTGATATATGCATATTCCACTACCAGCCAACACACAACCTATTACTAATATGACTTCATTTAACAAGCCCCCCCCCAGTTCTATGTTGAAGCTTTGGTATCATTGTTATTGAAATTTTCATGCCAATAAAGCGCCTTCGAATTCAATTGAGAGAGAGAGACAGAGACATATTGACTTGTTCCTCCTGTGGTCAATATGTCTCTATAAACAGCTCTGTGAGCGTGAAGTCCATTTCACAGGAAACAGGTTTCCATTTTAGCCCTGACATCAACAACAAGTGTTAAGAAGAAAAAACTGAAAAACTGTACTTCACCTTAACCAGTGGACTTTTATACTTTTATGTTTTTATTTTATTTTCAGGGGACTCTCAGGGGCCATGTGTGTGCATTCTTGTTTTTATATCCTCTTGGGGCTTGATTTTTAAAGTGCTCATATTATGCTCATTTTCAGGTTCATAATTGTATATACAGGTTGTAAACCTATAACATGCACGGGGAAAAAGCCAAAAAGTATAATATGAGCTCTTTAAAAGTATTACTGATTGTAGTAGGAGTTTAAATAATCAGTATACTTTTTGCATATACTGTACAGTCCTGATATTAATGATATTTATTTTCTAGAGAGTGATCCTGCTGCAATCTACTCCGGAGTGAGAACAACAGACGTTTGTTACGGACAAATAGTGATTAAAGACAAGAAGACAAGAAGTAAGAGAGGTATGGCTGGTCTCCTATGTCTCCGTCACTAGAAACATAACACAAGTGTGTATATGTTCATGATGATGAAGGAACATGTCACCCAAAGCAACAGTGACTACGTTTACATGCACAGAGTATTCAGTTTTACAAAAAAAAACTATTCTGAATAAGCTGTAGATATGGGAATGAAAATGAATATTCCACTAATATTCCTGTTTACATGCAGCCGTTAAAAAACTGAATATTTTTACAAAGTATCCAAGTGGTGGAGGACTTGTTGGAGCGTGTGAACACAGCGTCCCTCTTTCATTCCTTCAACCAACTTCTAGAAAAGGTCGGCTCATATTCAAAAACCTGTTGATATCCAAGTTTTTGATAATGTTTACAAGTAGCTGTGTTTCTCCTTTTCTTTTGGCCATGCATCTCTTGATGACCAAGTCCATTTGTAATCATGGACTTTAACTTCACGTCGGATAGTTCTGGCCTCTGCTCTGACCTTGTTGAACATTAACCTTTACTTGGTCAAGACCAGTTATTGGCAAGACATTGTTGAATAATTGCTTTCATGATTTAGCAACTTAAAGCTCATATAGGTCACCGAGTGTTCCCACCAACTCCTGTTCCCAAAGCGTTGGCATGAAAAACGAAAAGTCCCAGAGGCCTTATACTCTGGACGTTCATTCCAGAGGACATGATGTTTTTTGTCATCTGGTGTAGAGGGGCTTCAATGGTAGTAACATGAGAGATAAAACACTGATTACATCCCATAAGTCACAGCCCACGGCTAATTTTAAACATTACAACTTGCACAGGCTTTTGGATATGAGCAGACCTTTTCTAGAAGCTGGTTGAAGGAATGAAAGAGGGACGCTGTGTTCACACAAGTCCTCCACCGCTGGAACACTTTGAAAAACATCCTACTTTAAATGGCTGCATGAAAACTGGAATATTAGTGGAATATTCACTTTTATTAGTCATTAGCCAAACAGCTTTGTCAAAATTTGGTCTTTTTAGGAATAAGGGCAAAAACCAGAACATTTTGTGCATGTAAACATATTCAATAATGGGTTTTAAACAACAATGTGTGGCCAGAGGAAAAAGATATATCAAGCTTTGATAGACACACAATACTTGTAAGACACATTGACTGTTGTTTTGAGTCTGAACATGAAAGTCATTGACAAGACAAAACATGTAAAAAAACATCGGTCTAATACTAAGACGACATCAGATTAAAAATCAAACAAGAATAGGAATATTCATCCTGTCTCAAAGTAAGATTTACGTTTGAATATAAAAGAGGAGACTGACTCAGAAAGATACTTTGTTTCCTGCTTCTCAAACTGACCTTTAATACAACTAATAATAGCATAATGTTTTCCACTCTAAGTGTGAAACCACAGCAGCACTTTCCTCCTGTTGATACCAGTAAACTGACACTGGTGAGGTTTCTGTCTACCGTGTCTGTGAGCAGCATTGTGGTCGCCCAGTTTCCCGTTTAAGAAAAAGGCCCTCTGCCCTGCTCTTCCTTTGTTCACATCAGGTCTAAAACCTGCAGACATAAAGACCATAATAACTGTAATAATAATTCTACATTAACAATAATCTTACAGCAGTATAAATATTATTATAATCAGAGAGAGATCCAGCTGCAGTCTCCTCAGCAGTGAGAGGAGCAGAAGATGTCAGTTATGGACAAATATTGATCAAATAAAACAGGACCAGAGGTACAGCTGCTCTTTATTTCTCAACTTGGATCTGAGCCAGTTTCCAGTCTTTATGCTATGCTAAGCTAATCACTCCCAACTCTGTAATGAACATACAGAAAATATGGCTGATAATCATCCCCTCTCACTCTCAGGAATAAAGAGAATAAGAGGATTTGCTAAAATACGTGGGAATATAATGAACTATTCCTATAAATAGATACAAAAGGACAAAAACACTGACTTCGTTTACATGCACATACTCTTCTGGTTTTTGGCTTTTATTCTGAAAAAGACAATATTCCGACATAGCCGTTTACATGGCTACTAAAAATGTAAATGGAATGCATTTATATAGTCGTTTTCTAGACTACTCAAAGCACTTTAACACAGAACTACAGGCACCATTCACACACACTCACACACATGTGGCTGAGGCTTTCATACAAGGTGCCACCTGCACATCAGATAAACATTCACACACATTCACACAGGGATGTCACAATACCAAACATCTAGTAACTGGTGCCGGTACCACCAAGAGCCTGGCATCACCACACAGCCAGCATACGTTAACGTCTTCCCTGAGTTCACCTGGAACTCCCAGACAGCCAGCATGCTTAGTTATGTCTGTTCTTATGACATCCATATTTACACACCAATGGGTCAACATCTGGAGAAAGTCTGGGTTCAGTGTCTTGCCACCTGAGCCACAGCTGCCTTGAATTACATAAAGCACCAATATTCCTGTTTAAATGCAGCTGTAAACAGGGAGGAGGCCGTGTCTCATAAACTGAGACACAGATTCTGAATGTGCTGTATACATGTCCAAAGACTGCTTCTAAAACCTCAATAATAATGACATATAACACGTCTTCATCGAAAAATGCTATATTCAGAAAAAAAGGCCTTACTCTGAAAACCCAAATAGAATATGATGTTTGCATGACATTACAATAGTGTAATATTTACATAGTTTACATATATATCTCCACAAAGACTTTTAAAATTAGTCTTGCGGTCTCTGTCTCTTCTGTTTGTCTGTTATTAAAGACATGTCTGAACCTACCGCCAAAATAAAAGCAGGAAGTTTGTTGATCTTCCTCATTGTATTTTAATTCAGTACAGTTTTAAGTATTTTCACTTCTCTTTTACATTTCTGAGAAAAAAATTGTACATTTTACTTTTACTATTCTATGTTTTACCTTTGAGATAAAACAGCACTAATGTGTTTTGAAATGTATGCAATATTTCCTTGACTTGTTCATGGACTGGACTATGACATTTAACCTGTGATGGTCTTTAGGCTTAAAAAAAAACATCATCTAAATGTTTGAAGCGAGTCAAACAAATGACTGTTGAGAAACACTGTTCGTCTGCTGATGGAGTTTGTCTCCAACAAGTTACAAAACAAGTTTCTCATATAGTTTGAACTGTTTGTGTTCAGAGTCTCCAGCAGAGCCAGAGGTCCTCTACTCCTCACTGAGGAAGACCTGAACACCATCACACCAGTCCAACCAGCGGAGTCCGGCCGGCCAATCGCTGGTCCCCAGAGACACATCTACATCTGTATGGCCCGGCATATTTGTCGGAGATTTTAAACCTTTGCGAGCACAAAAAGGTCAGTCTGGTCATCAAACCAACTCGCTTTAGAAGTCCCAAGGTAGAGGAACAAACTGTTGGGTCAGCCCTATGTTCCCACATTTCTAAGATTTTTCTAGGATTAGGGTTAAGTTTGCAATAAACAAAGAGATGGGCACACCAGATTTGGGAGAAAGTGGGGTAAAATCTGATACAAATTTATGAAAACTCTTTTGCAGTTGCTGCCCCGAGACTTTGGAACAAGTTACCACCTGACATTCACAACATTACAGACATCGCTCTTCTGAAATCCAAACTTAAAACTTCTTTATTTAGAATGGCTTTTAATGCACAGTAGCGTTGCAGCATTTTCCCTTTCTTTCCCCTGTTTTTATGCAACAGTTTCTGATTTTACTGTATTCTATGTTTTACTCTTTTTATTGTATGGCATGTTTTATTTTTGGTACTTCAAGCACTTTGGACACCTGTTGGTTGCTGTGAAGCACTATGAATAAATGTTGATTGATGTTAAGGCTAAATGAGCCTAATGCAGCTACAAATAGACAAACAACTCACATTTTAAGCATTTTTGCATTCTTTAGATGTGTTACGTTCAAACAAATGCTTCTTTATTTAAAGTCATAGATGTGTTCCTCTGTAAGTCTTTCATATGTTGCACAACAACTTACAAATATCTACTGAACAGAGTCTAATAATATAACCATTAACTGATATTGATATAATGTATTTATGAGCTTGTTTCTGTGCAGGATCAATAAACTCTGGTGTTTTCTAGTGTGGTTCTGTGGGTTTCACATCTCTGACAGACAGGTTGTGGCTAACCGATCGGTGAAGATTCAGTCTGTACAAGTTTACATACAATTTAAAAGTCACAGAAATCTTCAGGCCCGTATTGTTTATCTCATGAGCAGATATACAGGATGTTCTTCCACACCAGACATATTCACTGTTACACTCTGACTGCTTTTCATTTTTCACTGGCAAATTTTCTGAACTTACAAGCCTTCAGTTAATACATGAAGTCAAAGCCTACTCTGACAGCTGAAGGGCAGCAACATGTCTGTAAGTTCAATAGAAATGAAACCTTTTTTACTATCTGAACAGTCATCTGAAGCCGCGGGACACAGCCAGGCCACTCATCCTTACTATCTTCCCTATTGGCACATATTTTTTGTTTTTAAACTTTATGTTTTTACACCCCTGGGCAATAACTGCACATTCCTTCACAAATTTTCACATGAAAATCGAACACTTTATATACGTAGTCTTATATTTATATTATATATGAGATGCTGATTGTAAACCTCTCTTTGGATGAGAGCATCATATCAGTTGAGTCAGACAGCCAGCAGGTGGCAGCACAGCACCTTCTCTTTCTTTACACATGTTCAGTTCAGCAGGGAACAGCTCACAGCTCTTTAACTTATGGGGCCCTATTTTAACGATCTGAAACGCAAGTATGAAACGCAAAACGCAAGTAGCTTTGTGGGCGGATCTCGGCGCTGTTGCTATGATACCGGCGGGATAAATGACTCTTGCGCCCGACGCAAATCTAAAATGGGTTGGTCTGAAGTAGCTAGGTGTGGTTTGGGCGTAACGTGCAATAAACCAATCAGAGCGTCATCTCACATTCCCTTTAAGAGCAGGGCGCTTGTTCCATGGCGGATTGCTATTATGACGGCGGATTTGCCTGGCGCACGCCAGCGGGAGCTGTCCGGGATGCGGCAAAGTAATAAATACCCGTCTTGGCCGGGTGGCGATGTTGCTGCGGCCTCTCGGGCGCATCTCCTCAAGTCTGGAGAGGACTGCTGCAGCCATGGAGCGTGGGCCTCCAAACGCACCACCTGCTCCTGTTGTGCCCCTTCCTCCTCCTCCCCCCACTCCATCTCCGTCCACCCGCTCCACCAGGAGCACATCGCGCATTACTCCCGGACCAGATCTTGCAGTAGTTCAACATCACGTCTCCTTAAGTCCTCTAATATTTCCTCATTTATGTCATCAACACATCCATGATTCATGGAGATGTTGTGTAAAACACAACAAGCCACAAAGAATGCTGCGACTTTTTGAGGACTGTACTGTAAAGTACCTCCTGATCTATCCAAACACATGAAGCGCATTTTCAGTAATATTTTCCTTTGTAATTATGTATGGTTTGCAAAAATGGGAACTGCTGCGTCCGTTTAGATGAGAGAAGTGTGTGGCTTCGTACATACACTACATTATGGGCCAAGCATCGCCCCTAAAATAGCATCTGAATAACGCTACTGACTTTAGACTAGCGCCACTGACTTTAGACCAGGTTTTTCCTGGTCAGTGGCGGAATTGTTTTCTGAAACTGCAGAATAGCACAAAGTAACGTTTGCGCGCTCGAACACGCCTCTTTTTTCGCTGAACCGCCCCGGAGCGCAAATACATTCCCTATTTTACCGACGGCGTCTATGGAGGGAAAAGTCCGCTGCGCTCGGGTGCAAAATAGGAATGATACATGCCGGTGTACAAAGGCAATTGCATGACAACAGACACATGACATCACACACCAGTGTCCAAACCAACAGTTCATTCATTTCAGAACCAGAAAACAACAGAGACCAAACTCCCTCCGTGAAAATGGATATATATGTATATATGGATATATATGTATATATATATATATATATATATATATATATAAATAAAGGGAAGTGTACGTTAGTATACGATTCAATTCAATTTTATTTATAGTATCAAATCATAGCAAGAGTTATCTCGAGACACTTTACAGATAGAGTAGGTCCTGACATACTATAATTTACAAAGCCCCAACAATTCTAATTAATAAAGTATTTATTAAAATAAAATGAAAGAGTAAAACAGTTTAAGGCACATTAATGTATCTGAATATTAAAACTGAGTTATCAACTTCCATCATGTCTGATCATTATTATTTCTTCCATTGATTCATATTTAATAATTATCTGCTTTCAAAGATCATCACTTTTTTATAGTTCACATGTCATAACATTTCCTTCAGCAAACACCATGTAATTCTACTTCATAGATAATAAATCCAGTGTAAGGTCTTATTTAGAGACAGACTGGTCCTCTATGTCCCCCGGAGATATTCTGAGCTGCATCACATGATTTTATAATTACAATAACAACAATATTCACAATGTCATCAACTCCTCAGTTTAAACTGTTCAAGGTTAGTTTATATTAAATCATTAGCTGGAAGAAAGAAGGCAACACAAGGCTTTATATTACCCAGCAGAAAACAATCATTTAAAATTTCCATCCATCTTCATCCGCTTATCCAGTGTCAGGTCGCGGGGGGAGCAACTCCAGCAGGGGATCCCAAACTTCCCTTTCCCGAGCAACATTAACCAGCTCTGACTGGGGGATCCCGAGGCGTTCCCAGGCCAGGTTGGAGATATAATCCGTCCACCTAGTCCTGGGTCTTCCCCGAGGCCTCCTCCCAGCTGGACGTGCCTGGAACACCTCCCTAGCCCTTGTGTTGCCTTCCCGTCAACCTTGAAAAAAAAACACTTATTTTTTCGATGTTTTTGACGCCTTTTTTGCAGTTTGTTTTTGCTTTTTCCAACGTTTTTAATTGTAAAATTTTTCTTCCACACATGTTCAGCGCTTATTTCTACGTCCCATATTTTCTGATATAAAACAAAAATTGAAAACGGGTCTATTTGACCCGAAGTCAACACAAGGGCTAGAGGAGGGGCTAGAGGAGGTGTTAGGGAGGTGTTCCAGGGGGCATCCGTACCAGATGCCCCCTGGAACACCTCCCTGGGGAGGCTCCCAGGGGGCATCCTTACCAGATGCCCGAACCACCTCAACTGGCTCCTCTCAGCGGCTCTACCTCGAGCTCCTCGTGGATGACTGAGCTTCTCACCCTATCTCTAAGGGAGACGCCAGCCACCCTCCTGAGGAAACCCATTTTGGCCGCTTGTACCCTGGATCTCGTTCTTTCGGTCATGACCATTTAATATTCCCTCCATATGAAATGTATTATTACCAAAACACCCGAACAGAAGACATGTTGAAGAGCTCTCTACACCTGATTAGAAGATATCTGGTGGATGCTCCGTCAGCTGACATTTACAACTAAAGAAACATAATTTCCTGTTAAAAGCTTGCTGTAATATATCAGCTGGGCTGAAGTAATGGATTACATTTGCTCATTTAATGGAGCAAAGTATTTCTGTGCAATACTGCTGAGTATACAGTGCCTTGCGAAAGTATTGAAATTTTCGACCTTTTGCCACATTTCAGGCCTCAAACATAAAGATATAAAACTGTAATTTTTTGTGAAGAATCAACAACAAGTGGGACACAATCATGAAGTGGAACGAAATTTATTGGATATTTCAAACCTTTTAAACAAATAAAAAACTGAAATATTGGCGCGGCAAAATTATTCAGCCCCTTAAGTTAATACTTTGTAGCGCCACCTTTTGCTGCGATTACAGCTGTAAGTCGCTTGGGGTATGTCTCTATCAGTTTTGCACATCGAGAGCTGACATTTTTGCCCATTCCTCCTTGCAAAACAGCTTGAGCTCAGTGAGGTTGGATGGAGAGGGTTTGTGAACAGCAGTTTTCAGTTCTTTCCACA
Organism: Perca fluviatilis; assembly: GCF_010015445.1. NCBI lineage: Eukaryota > Metazoa > Chordata > Actinopteri > Perciformes > Percidae > Perca > Perca fluviatilis. Next base: position 33,806,251 of record NC_053125.1, read on the forward strand.
CAGATTCTCGATTGGATTCAGGTCTGGACTTTGACTTGGCCATTCTAACACCTGGATATGTTTATTTGTGAACCATTCCATTGTAGATTTTGCTTTATGTTTTGGATCATTGTCTTGTTGGAAGACAAATCTCCGTCCCAGTCTCAGGTCTTTTGCAGACTCCATCAGGTTTTCTTCCAGAATGGTCGTATTTGGCATCGTCCATCCATCTTCCCATCAATTTTAACCATCTTCCCTGTCCCTGCTGAAGAAAAGCAGGCCCAAACCATGATGCTGCCACCACCATGTTTGACAGTGGGGATGGTGTGTTCAGGGTGATGAGCTGTGTTGCTTTTACGCTAAACATAACGTTTTGCATTGTGTTCCAAAAAGTTCGATTTTTGGTTTCATTTGACCACCAGCACCTTCTTCCACATGTTTGGTGTGTCTCCCAGGTGGCTTTCGGCAAACTTTAAACGCACTTTTTATGGATATCTTTAAGAAATGGCTTTCTTCTTGCCACTCTTCCATAAAGGCCAGATTTGCGGTGCAGGCATATTCATTGTTGTCCAATGGACAGAGTCTCCCACCTCAGCTGTAGATCTCTGCAGTTCATCCAGAGTGATCATGGGCCTCTTGGCTGCATCTCTGATCAGTCTTCTCATTGTATGAGCTGAAAGTTTAGAGGGACGGCCGGTCTCTCGTAGATTTGCAGTGGTCTGATACCCCTTCCATTTCAATATTATTGCTTGCACAGTGCTCCTTGGGATGTTTAAAGCTTGGGAAATTTTTTTGTATCCAACCGCCCTTTAAACTTCTCCACAACAGTGACTCGGACCTGGTGTGTTCCTTGTTCTTCATGATGCTCTCTCTGCGCTTTACACGGACCTCTGAGACTATCACAGAGCAGGTGCATTTATACGGAGACTTGATTACACACAGCTGGATTCTATTTATCATCATTGCAGTCATTTAGGTCAACATTGGATCATTCAGAGATCCTCACTGAACTTCTGGAGTTTTGCACATCGAAAGTAAAGGGGCTGAATATTTTGCACCACTATTTTTGCTTTTTATTTGTTAAAAAGTTTGAAATAGCCAATGAATTTCGTTCCACTTCATAATTGGGACCCACTTGTTGTTGATTCTTCACAAAAACTAATAGTTTTATATCTTTATGTTTGAGGCCTGAAATGTGGCAAAAGGTCGAAACGGTTCAAGGGGCCGAATACTTTCGCAAGGCACTGTATATATATATATATATATATATATATATATATATATATATATATATATATTCATTTTGCTCTTGAACATTTTAACTGACTTATCTTTTATCAGGTATCAAATAAGTAGCCTAATTTTGTTTTTTCACTTAAGAACAATTAATTTATACTAGGTACAAGTATAAGTACTTTTGGTTAAGTAATGTTTTTCTTTAAAGCAAAAGTACTTTTTTAAAGATTATTTTTTGGGTGTTTTTTCCCTTTATTTCAGAGTGTCAGTGCATAGACAGGAAAGGGGGGAGAGAGAGAGAAGGGGGATGACACGCAGCAAAGGGCAGCAGGTTGGACTCGAACCCGGGCCGCTGCCGAGGACTCAGCCCACATGGGGCGCACGCTCTACTGGGGGACCTAGAGGTCGCCCCAAGCAACAGTACTTTTACTTGAGTAAATATTCTATTTCTCTAAAGGTAAAGTTCATTCAAATCAAATCTCTCTCTCTGGGACCATCTCGTCATGGGAGACCCCAGAGGACGTCAGAGCAATCAACTTATCACCCGATGCTTCATCATCAGCAGCAGCAGGTTGTCTTGATCTGTTGTTCTTGTGTCTTTTATATATCAGGACACCAACCACTGCAACAGCTACAAGAACCAGAACACCTGCTGCCAGTCCCCGGTATCGACCTACAGGAGAGGAGTTTCCATCCTCGGAGTGTCCTCGGTTTGAACCTGAAGATAATAAAACATATGAGTCAGTAGATGTGTGGATAGTGGAGCAGCTTTCATCCTCTCTGATGTTAGAAACTGCAGCTACAATCTGATACTCAGAAAAACTCACTGAGAGAGACTCACTCACCTGCTGGGTCTGGAACCTGCAGACGGACGATTCTGATTGGCTTAGAGTCGTTGATGTAGGAACCAGCTGGTGCAACTCGACACTTGTATGTCCCGTTGTCGTGTCTGCTCACATTCTTCAGAGTTAGAGACACGTCTCCGTCCTTCAGCTGTCTGTCCACCAGGTCCACCCTGTCCTTAACCCTCCTAATGTCCTCCTGGATGTCTTACACCTGTTGTCCTCTGGGGTCAAGATGACCCCCCCTGGTTTGACTGTTATTTAAAGTATAAAGTATAAATTATCAATCTATTCTGTGTTACACCTTTAGTCTTACTTCAGTTCAACCCATTACTACACGTTTCCCTTCGTTTTGGAATTTAGAGCCAATAGACCTTGTTTATATAAAAGTACACCCTGTTTCTGAGTAAAAATTATTTTTAATTTAATATTATTTTGACTATTGGACTCATCACAGAGTGGTATATGTCAGAGTTTAGTAAGGATGCAGTTCTTAAATCATTTTAATTGTTTTAATGGCAGCCCATAATCACACCTGTTGTCCTCTGGGGTCAAACTGACCCCATCTGGTTTTACTGTTAATTAATTAATATTTAGTGGATAATTCAACTAATTCTGTATTACACCTTTAATAACCACTTCATTCAAACACATTAACACCATTTTCTTTATTCCATTAGAAATATAAGGCCAATAAGACAGCTCAAAAGTGGAATTTATGTTATGAATTTGAGACCTTGCATATACGGTGGCCTGTCTCTCTCTCTGCGGTCAACATGCTTCCTCCGTCACTGGGAGGGAGGGAAGACCAGATCAATGTTTCATCCTTTTTTCTTGTTTTTTAAGATATTTTGAGCATTTTTAGGCCTTTATTGACAGGACAGCTGAAGAAATGAAAGTGGAGAGAGAGGAGGGAGTCAAACCTGGGCCTGCTGTATCGAGCAGTAAACCTCTATATATGGGCGCCCGCTCGACCAACTGAGCTCTCCCGGCGCCAATGTTTCCTCCTTTTACTGGAAATATTCTTCTATCTCAGATTTTATATTAAAAAATATCTGGCAAGCGTCCTGTGCAGTATAGAGCTTCTTCCTCCTCACTCTCTCTCAGACTAAACTGTGAAACGCCCCAACTGCCGGGAGAAAAGACCTGTTTGGTTGTTCTTGTTGTTGTCCTAACCATTGCTTGAGCCCACCCATCAACCATCCATGATCAGAGAGGTTTTGGTAAGCCAGGATGTTCGGACTATTTGCTCCATTTCACCACTTTGTGCTGCGGGGTCCCTTTGACCCCAGAGGACAACAGAAGATATTACATTCAGTAAAAAACCCATCATTCAATCAAATTACTTCAAACTTAGTTTGGGCATTAAGAGCATAGTGTTAAACACTCACCATTATTTTCAGACCAATTGATGAATAAAATACATTTTGACGGGCAAAAGATTTCATTTGGGGTCAGAATGACCCCAGGACAACACGAGGGTTAAATGACGGATGCTGGTAGGTTGTATCCAGGTGTTCATCGCTGTAATAGAGGACGATATCTGGCTCCAGGTCAGGTCTGGTCCAACCTAGAGTGGTGATGGAGGAATCAGCAGCCTTACATGGCAGAATGACATCATCTCCAGGGTTCACGGTTACCTCAGTCAGGTCTGAAAAACAATAATCAACAATAGTAATCAATAAAAGTCATGGTATTTCTAAAGACCTCCATCAGGTGTAACACATGTTAATTATCAGAGATATCACAGGACTTTATTACCACGAGGTCAACACATGAAGAAGCTCCTCACTGAGATACGTGTTGACATGACTCATCAATAGTTCAGCTCTAATCCTTCAGGAAATGTTGTTAAAATCTACACCGTGGCTACAAAACGTAACTACACGTTACAGCGCTACAACCCTTTGGCTCATTATCAACACATATGCATCAAAATAGTAGTTTTGTTGAAGAAAGGTTCTAAGAAATGTGAAGGAAGAAAATAAGCTTAACCTCCTTTTGAAATGTTTCTGAGTAGACTTTCCCAAATCTTCTTTTTTTCCCAAGGTTTCCCAAGAACAAAGATGTGAGGAAGAAGTGGGAAGTGGCTTTGAGGAGAGAAGGATTTACTGCCGCGCGTGTGTGTGTGTGTGTGTGTGTGTGTGTGTGTGTGTGTGTGTGTGTGTGTGTGTGTGTGTGTGTGTGTGTGAGAGAGACAAATATTAAAAGCAAGTCAATATCTGACTTTACTGCCAGTATCTGTTTCTGCTTTTCTATCATATTTGTAGCGTGTGATTTTCAAAATACCTATCATAGCCTACATCACATATCATTTCAGGAGACAGTCCCCGTTTTTGGTTGCCTGTCCCTGGCTGAATACAAAAAAAACCCTCTGTCCCCATTTTGTTTTTGAAGACACAACATTAGGTTTTTCAATCAGACAGTCAAACTGGAAATGTCCCTGTCTTTCTTCCTTTTCGGGGACTATGTTCCCCATTTTGATCTTGGACATCTGGTCACCTTATATCATATATCAGAATATTATATTACTGTTAAGCCCACTATGAATATTAAAATACACCGAACCATGTGTCATGTATCATAGCTACGTGTATGACGTTTGCAGCAAAAAAAATCTGCGTAAAAATCAGTTAGGTATTCAGTGAGGTATGATTATTTAAATGCGCTGACAACTCATTGCACCTGCCAAACAGATTATACTGAAAGGAGCGGGTGACCGGTCCAAGGTGGCGGCTCTACGGCTCGTCAGCGCCAAGCCCCCAGGAAGAGCACCATGTCTAAAAGCCACCATGGACTTAGCGATAGGGGGGGGTACTGCACCCCATGGCGCAGAAAGACTTTTCACAGAGACTTTGCATGGCGAAAGAAACGTCTGTATTTCAGCGGATAATTTGTTTTGGGGTATATCAACCTACCAGCCCGAACACTGAAAGGGTCCTTGTTTAAAAAGTCACGTTTTTAACATTCACTAGAAGCGAATCCAGAATTATTAAATCTGGCATGATGAACGCGCAAAATGGACACGAGCAGACCCACGGGACCAGGGCGGATCTACCGGGGTGGCATAGGGTGGCAACTGCCACCCTAAAAGAAAGCCTTGCCACCCCTGCTGCCACCCCAGTTGGCAGCAACGAATTACGGTAAAAGTTATGGCCAATTTGACACCTACGAGCGTGTCTCCATGTCCGACTGCAGTGAATGCAGCATAAGATGACGGGGGGCAGAGAGTAGAGAGTTTGTTTTGGAAAACTGAATTTCAAGCCGCAGGGAGCCAGGAGTCGTGATGAATGGAGACACAGGAGGAAAGAAGTCAAAACGGATTAACTATCTATCCAGAAATGAAATTATAACGAAAGCACAGTGCTAGCATAGCTGCGCTGATTTTGAGATGATAAAAATCAGGTTGAAGAACGTTATTTTGCCAACTATACAATGTTACTTAGGGTCGGATGTTTGTTCTGTGTAAAGTAGGCTACAAAAGCTAATATTGATTCAACGTCTGTCAAGGAAAACATCGTTACATTGAATCGTACAGAAATGAAGAGGAAAGGTAGCATATTCAGTTTTTGTCTCCAAAGAGAAAGGCGAGAAATAGAAAATTAACAAGTGAGCAAGGTAGATGGAGAAGATGTGGTGGAAGGAGAGAGAAAAGAAGTGGAAGGAGAGAGAGAAGAGGTGGAAGGAGATAGAAAAGAGGGGGAAGGAGAGAGAAAAAGGGCAACAGAAACGTGACAGAGACAGAATACAAGGCCAAGGCGACCAGGGACAGGAGGTGGGAGAAGACCACAGCGGTGAAGATATGGAGGGAGAGCATCACCAAGATGAGGAAGGAGAAAGCGAGAGACAAGAGAACGTGCAGGGCTCAGACAGTGAAAGGGAAAGCAGAGTGCCTGGGCCATCACCAACCATCTCCAGTCAAGCTGGTCCACACGGTATGGAAATTGTTGATGCATAGTATACTAAGTTAGATATGAATAAGAACAACAAATGAGAAAGCTTAAATATGAATAATTAGGGAAAGTTGTCAGTGTGAAAGTGTGATGAGATGGGGAGATGAGTTTTTATATTTTGTGTAGAATGTATTTTAGATCTATTGCTCAGATTAAATATAAAAAATAAAGAAATGAACCTAAAAATACTCTCCCAGGCTAAAATGTTAGTGTGTTAACACAGTCTGATGGTTAGAACTAATCAATGACAGTTCCTAATCTTGTACAAATGCTGCCTGCAACGCTGCCTCTCTGAAACAGTCCAAAACAGTTTGCTTCCCCTCTCACACATCTGCCTCTCATCACCTGGGTCTTAACTTAATGCCTTTCCTGTGATAATGCCCCTTACTTCTATAATACTTCTATATCTCCTATTAAGTGAGATTATATTGTACGGTCACTTATTCCTAATATGAACTGTTTCAAATAAAACCCCAAATGCAGGACATTGATTGCATGAGATGAAGTTTGTCTGTATGAGTTTGTAAATGGCAGCCTGTGCCCTTTTGTAGTGTGTACATACTATTTCTCATCAAACTGTGATAACTGATTAAATTCAGTAAATATACGTCTGACATATTGCCACCCCTCAAAAATTCCTGCCCCCCTCTCGCCACCCCAGAAATATTTTTCTAGATCCGCCCCTGCACGGGACTGTTCTCCCGAGCTCATGTAGCTAGCTGTAATAATGGATATAGCTAATGGTTGTAATTCACCATATGTTCGATTAATAAGTCCATGGTATTATCTTATGAAGTTATGTGTATGTATGTTGTAAAGCCTGTTACGTGGATGTAACGTCATTAGCGTTTCCCAAACTGTCGGGGCTATCAGCTAGCTAGCTAGTTGCTAACATCAGGGGTAGCTAGCATGGCTGTATTCAGATCTATACATAGCTAGCTATATGCCTACATAACGTTGCTACAGACATAGTGATTACATCACCTTGGTTCTCTGTTATGATCCACCTGAGGGCTGTATGCTGTAAAGCTTGTAACGTGGATGAGCTCTGTTCACCAAACTGCAGGCTAACTGCTAGCGCTCGTTAGTAGCTAGCTAGCTAGTAGCACGACTACGATTTTAATGATTAAATCTCCTTGTTTGTCTAGCTAAATAGATCTATCGTTTATTTAGCTAAGCATGTAAACGATCGGGAAAAACGAAAACACAATGTTTAACGTTAGTGAATATTTTAGACAATGAAAAAGGCGAGTTTGTGAGTTCGCCACTTGTAAGACGCGAGAGAGAAGCTCACGAACGAGCATGTTGCTACAGGTTGCTAAGACAACGCAAACAAATTGTTGCTAGTGCGCGTGTCCATCGTGACATCATGGGCCAAGAATGCAGAAGATCCGAGCTCCATGTCTGCTTAATGCGCTTTTGAGCAACTCTCACTGGAACGTACAGGGCTTCACCTGAACACTGGATCCAGTTCTCTTCATATATCTGTCACAACCCAAAGTGAGTAGAGTGCAGATTTATACGGTTTACGGCATAACGTGTCTTACTGAAATTTGTGAAATCTGTAGAATAATAAACTTTTCTCTTTACATACAATAACAGAAGATGGAAATCATTTTCAAAAATGTTGTAGCTATCTATGATTGTTAAGAGTGCTAACGTTAGCTCAAAACGCCATTCAAGTGACAGCCATTGTTGTTTGATTGCTAACTTGTAGCCAGCAGCAGTCATTTGAAAACGTTTTAGCTAGCTAGGATTGTTTGATTGCTAACGTTAGCTAAAAACGCCATTAGCATCTAGTAGGCTACTTGATTGCTAATGTTAGCTCAAAACGCCGTTAGCATCTTGTAGGCTACTTGTCGCAAAGTGACGCATGCGCAACTCAAAATCTGCACTCTACTCACTTTGGGTAGTGACAACATCAGCGGAGGCGGCTCAAGATGGCGGAGAGAGCAGACGCACTGTGAATGGCTCAGAGTAGCAAAGCCTTGAATATCAACAGAATTAACTTTTGACTCAACAACACCCTAAAATATCAGATGTAAAATTTGTAGGGAACTTATTTTAATATTTCAGAAGTGTGTAAGTGACCCCGGAGCACCTCCTGGAATACGATATATTGCAAACCATAACATGGCTAGCACAAAAGCTAATGCTAAATCGAAGGTTCTCCAAGAACACGACTATGGCGGTCCTGAAAGGATGGAAACTAACACCAGAGGTACTAAAAACACCTTAGCATCTCCTTCTAAACCACCAGCACCACTGAAAAGGTCAAAACCAGACGACGTCGTGACTGCTGAAGCCCATGCTGACAACGCCTCTTACTCTGTGATCCTGGCCGCTGTCAGCACTCTTCAAAGCATGATGCAGGACTTCAAAGCGGAGCTAAAGCAGAACACGCTGACCTTAACCAACATCGTGAAAGCTGTGGAGTTCAACTCTGCCGAGATCAAAGATTGTAAAGAACAGTGCCAAAAGCTGCACGTCGAGGTGAAACAACTGAAAGAGTTCTGGAGAAAAGAGCTGCAGAAGTGGAAAATAGAGCTGTAGAGTTGGAGCATTATAAAAGAAGGTGGAACCTGCGAGTAAATGGCTTACAGGAGGGACAAGACGAAAACACACGACAAATCATCTCTGCTATCGGAAAAATTGCACCACACTGGAAGGAGTTCAAAAGGACGCCACTTCAGGGACGAACTCTGGCGGATCACCAAACTTCACCCCGTGACAACATTTATGGATTTAATATTAGTAGAGAAAACCGAAACCTACTTGAACAAATTAGTTTACATTTAGACAATCTCAAATTAACACACTCAACTGATAACATCATCATTGGCGGCGACCTAAACCTAGTTCATGATGATTTTTTTTATAAATACCCTTGCAGATACTCTGCAAGTCACCCGAATACAATATTCAAGAGCTTTTGCGAAAAACAAAATTTGATTGATACTTGGAGACACTTAAATCCAGAAATATCTAAATACTCCTGGTTTAGCTCAAACCACAATTATAAATCCAGAATCGATCACTGGTTGATTGCAAATCATTTGCTAGCTTATAATATTAGCTCTGATATTTCTGCTGCACCACTAACAGATCATAGTGTTATTCTACTACAGATCAAACCCAATGGCAACAATGTCCACTCACACACATATTGGAAGTTTAACTCCAGCCTGCTCAAAAATAATAACTACTCGCCAAAAATCTAATTATTAATTAAAGAATATGCCAATTCTGAAGAGCTAACAACTGCTACCAAAAGTGGGAATTCCTAAAATATAAAAATACGACTAATTTACCATCTCATTCAGTAAAACAATTAAAAAGATAGTGAAAAACAAGAAGTAGACATTATTAATCAGTTAAATATGTACTGCAATAGACCAAACCCAACTGAAGACGATAAACAAATGATTTTAAACCTACAACCTTAACTAGATGAAATCTACAGTCGTAAAAGGCCCAAGGGTGCGTATTAGATCCAGAGCTAAGTGGATAGGAGGAGGGTGAAAAAAATTCAGCGTATTTCTGTGGTTTTGAAAAAGAAGACAGGAAAAAAGAGCATCAGATCCCTTGATGGTTGATAATAATGAAGTCACAGATGAAAAATGTATCTCTTCAGAAATCTGGAAATTCTATTGCCAGCTTTATAGCTCTAAATTTTCTAGAGTGAACTGTCAGAATTTTTTTCAGGACATAGCAAAACATATTCCAAAAATAGAGGATGGCCTCAAACAAACATGTGAAAGCCAAATAACAATTACAGAACTTGATGCATTAATTGGTCGTCTTTCTCTTAACAAAGCCCCTGGATCCGATGGTCTCACAGGTGACTTTCACAGACATTTTTGGGTAGATTTAACCCTCCTGTTATCCTGAAATTTACTAACATCCATTATCCTTGGGGTCAATTTGACCCCAGGATTTTAAACCTCCAGAAAATGTTGGTAATTAAAAATCTTTTACCAAATTTTTATGTTGACAGCCTAAACTGGCAACAAGAAAATGTTGACAGCCCCCACCTCCCTCCCACACTCATATTACGTGACTATTGGAAACATATGAAAATCACTATAAAAATATCCCCCTGATTCAACTTAAATTGAAAAGAAGTGCAACCAGACCTTCATCCACAGTCACATGGGGGCCTGGATTGTAGAGAAAGGGTAATCGCTGCACCCACTCGTCCCATACATCCCGTATTGCTGCCAATTTGTCACGGAAACATTGAATGTTTTCAGAGACATAGTGGCTGGAAATATGCCCCCTTCCAGTTTCAGCATTCCAAGGGCTTGCTGTTGCTTCACTTTTTGACTTGTTTACTCCTGCCAAAATGAGCAACCCAATGTAGGCATGGAGGTCTGTCACATCCACATCTTTCCAACTGTCCACATACACACGACTTCCCTCTAAATTTGTCATTTCAAGTATATCTTTTTCAACTGATGGTGTCATGTAAAGCTCAAATGCTGATTTTATGTCATGGACATGACTGACAGCATATCTGGTTGGGGCCTAGAATCATTTTTATCACATTAGCAGCACTACCCCAGCACCCTGTCGTTCAAGTGGGGGAGGGACAATAATAATTTTCCGTTTTTGGGTAAGGTAATGTGTGCTCCTGGTGGTTGAGAGACAACAGAAAGGTCAAACCCAACAGTCTCATTGTCTTCAGAGGTTGATGCCTCACAATCAGGGTCCTCCTCAACCTTATCCTCAGTCTCGGACACATTCTCCTCTATGTCACTTTCAGTGTCAAAGAGCAGAAAAAAAAATTTCACTGACAGAAAACCTTTTCTTGCAGGCCATTTTCAAATGAAAGTGAGTGTACAGAGAGCACATCGAGCACCAAGAGAAATGGTTTAGAAGGCAGCGGTGCCTGCGCGGTGAGCTTTTATATGTTCCCGCCCCCTGTATTATGATGCGACAAAATCATCCATGCAAGAACAATATTTTCCCTCTCCCAGAGTGCGCGAAATATTTCCCTCTCCCAGAGTTGCGGGAACAATATATTTTCCTCCCTCACAGAGGGTGGGTGGGTGTGTGGGGGTGGGGGAGGGAATTGAAGATTGTGAAATTGCAACAACCTGCATGTGAACGTACCTCAATACCCAGAAACAATCTCAGCAAATTTATGTAAAATGTTCATATTTTCTATGCTACAGCTACAACAGCCTGGGGTCAAATTGACCCCAAGGAACATCAATGCTACAAAATGCATACAGGACATTGAAAATATATCATGTTAATTTTATGTTTACCCAGTTGTCCCCATTAAATTAGGAAAAGTCATTCAATATGAAGCAAAAAAAGATGTCAAGCCCTTTTTTAGAGATGTTAAACATTGAATGGGGTCAAATTGACCCCAAGGATAACAGGAGGGTTATTAAGAGACCTGCTGCTACAAGTCTTTACCGAAATATTTGAAACATGTGTGCTTTCACCAACAATGAGACGTATCATCTCATTTCCAAAACCGGGGAAAGACCCCAGAATTATAGATAACAGAAGACCCATTACACTCAAATTCAGACTACAAACTCCTAACTTACATCTTTGCTTCTCGTCTTCAGACAGGGATTTCAAATATTATTGCAGATACACAGTCAGGGTTCTTAAAAGGACGGTCAATCCACAACAATATAAGATTGGTAATGGACATTATTGAGTACAGAAACCAAATAAAAGGATGATGGTTTCCTTCTTTTTTAGACTTCTATAAAGCATTCGGACTCCGGCAGCATCCATTTATTCTTTCGAGGTCAATCACTTTGGATTTGGAATCAAATTTAGAAAATGGGTTGGTGGATTATATCGAGATATTAGTAGCTGTGTCCTATTACCTAGCGGCACCACCCCAAGCGTCAAGATTAATGTGGGTATTCCTCAAGGTTGCCCCATCTCACCATACCTGTTCATCTTAGCCACAGAAATGCTAGCAATCTATATAAAAAACTGTAATGATATTAAAAAACGTAATGTACTTGGCACAGACATTGTAATTAGCCAACTAGCGGATGACACAACAATATTCTTAAAAGATAAATACCAAATATCAACAACTATTGCCAAAATTGAAAAATTCTCCAATGCCTCAGGTCTAACACTAAACTTAAAAGTGTGAATTGCTGGCTGTACACGACACTTCACTGGAAAACATCTGTAATATCCTATTAAATCAGAAATCAAATACCTGGGGATTTACCCTCCAAGGACCAAAAACAAAGCCAACTTCTGAATGTAGAAAATAAAATCAAAGAATGCAAATCAAGACTAAATATATGGCTACAGAGGGACCTATCCATACTAGGTCGAATTTACCTAACTAAGATGTTTATCAAGATGTATTTATCCAGCCTACTCCAATGCCATTCCAAACAATTTGATTAAATCTATCAACCAAATCAACCTAAACTTCATCTGGAGAAACAGACCACATTATATGAAGAAAAGCAATATGGTTAAAGACACAAAGGATGGAGGACTAAAAGTTATTGACTTTGACTGCCTTAATGGAACCTTAAAATAAATTGGTTAAAATATTGGATCAAACACAGCAACTCCTTTTGGTATTGTATTCCAAAGACCTTATTCAAGAAAATTGGAGGATTAGAATTTCTTCTCAGACGGACTTTAATGTTAAAGGAATACGTAATTCCAACCGACTGATCGTAGCTCTGTTGTTTGTAAATCAGAGTACTGTCAGTGGGCGAGAAAACGAAAACGGTGCCCTACACCGGAGTTATCCTCCTGCTAGATTTTGCACCCAACAGTCTTAAACAAGGCTTAAACAGGGCAAGTTTTAAAGCGTGTTTTTTAGCCTCTAAACGTGTTCGAAATGCCATTACTAGTGCTTAGCCATGTGCAGTTATTCCTACGAGGGAACACAGCGAATTTGACGCGGTAGATGTGACAGAAAGGCATAAAAGTTGTGTTAATCCTTACCTCTGTTTATGTAAAGCTTTCGGTCAAGTCCTCAACAATCGAGTGCCGATCTCATACAATCCAATAATCCAAAATGTATTTTTTCCACAAAAAACAATTTGCCGAGGTCCTGTCCATAGTAATGAGCATGTATCAACAGGCTGTAACCTGACACCGCAGTGAAGCAGAGCTGACCTGCAGTTTAAGAGTTCATCAGCTCATTTGCATAGGTAACCTAGCAACGCCAGAGCCTGCCTGTCTGCAGAAGCAGGGAGGAGCTCACAGAGCTGACAGACGGAGCTTGGAGTTAGATCAGGACTACTATCAGAAAATGGTTCGCGTTTGTGCCTTTCCAAATTGCGGCAACCAAATGAAGAGATATCTGAGCTTGAGCTTTCACCGTCTACAACCTCCGCGGCAGCGGAGATTTTACCGTTAGCAGGAGGATAACTTCGGTGTAGCGGCACCGTTTGTTTTCGTTTTTCCGCTACTGACGGTACTCCTGATTTACAAACAACAGAGCTACGGGTTGAAATCGAACCGGAATTCTCCTTTAACATTAAAGTCCGCTCTGAGGAAGAAATTCTAATCCTCCAATTTTCTTGAATAAGGTCTTTGGAATACAATACCAAAAGGAGTTGCTGTGTTTGATCCAATATTTTAACCAATTTATTTTTAAGGTTCCATTAAGGCAGTCAAAGTCAATAAACAAACAGACAAACAAACAAACAACAGAGCTACGGGTTGAAATCGACCGGAATTCTCCTTTAACAAACTACCTATTTCATTGTCAGAGTTTCACAAACAAATACTCTTGTATTGGAAAATGTAATACGTACATAACTTCTCACCCCATACATCTGTACTCTGGAACAATAGATATATTTTGCACACGCAACAAATCTCTATTCTTTGAGGATTGGTATGGGAGAAGCATATGGTCCGTGAATTGACTTAATGGATACCAACGGACAATTTTTAAATATGAACAATTTTGCATCAAACATAATTTCCAACCCTTAAAATCAGACTTACATAAAGTTACATTTACATTACATTACATAAAGCACTACCCAAGGATTAGTCCTTCTAACAAGAAACATTTTGGCATATTATCCGATACAACCACAATTGGCCCCACTATCAATTCAAGGGTTCTCTATTCTGGATACAAAATGCCCTAACCACTTTATTAGAAATTGTTTTATTGATTATCTTTACCCTAAAGTGCATAATAAAAATAACATACTACAAAAAGTTGATAAAGTTTCGATCACTAAACTAAGGACAATGTATCTAACACTCCCTATATCTCCTAAAGTGAAAGAAACACATTTCAAAGTAATGAACAACATTTACCCTTCTAATGAATTACTGAGACTTCGCTTTGGTATAGATGATAAAAAATGTACATTCTGTGAAAATGATGTTGAAACTACGGACCATGTGTTTTTCTCATGTAATGTGATACAGACATTTTGGTGTGATATACATAAATGGGTTAAGCAACAGATGTCTTCATTCCCAACCTCTTTCTCCTGTGACGACATAACATTTGGATTGATATTGCAAAGCAAAGGTGATGAGCTCTGTACTAATACAATTGTATGTCTAGCTAAATTCTTTATTCACAGATGTAGAATTGTGAAATCATCTCCCAAATTTGTTTTTTTTAAATGGGTTTAAACTGTATATGAAATCCTTAAAATCTCTGAAAAGTCCTAAAGCACAAAACATATATGATACCCTAAAACACTTCCCAACTGAGGTTAATAGCTGAACAATGTCTGAAATCTCCCCTTTTTTTCCCCTCTCTCTCTTTCTTTAATTTCCTTATTTGAATGTCCCTTCTCCTTTATAAATCATCCTTACTTTTGTTACTATGACTACATGTATATTTCCTGTTTGTATTAAGAGCTGCTCCATCTGGCTATATTTTCCTTTGTATCCTACTCTGATGTAACAAGGTTTGGCAGCCATGTTTGCTTGTAAATCTTAATATTTCAACAACAACAAAAAAAATAAACAACATCCATCCATCCATCCATCCATGGTCAGCGCCAGTAGGCAGCAGCGGTCGATGCGGCGTCTACTCTATATTATGTCTATGGGTATAACGCTATGTGGAGACATGTGCTCAGGTACGGCTGTTAAGCTAAGGGAAGCTAATTAAATAAAGACTATGTTAATACGAAGTAATGCTACGTTTATACGTGGCCGGCTATTTTCATAAACGGACATTTCACCCTCTCCGTTTTGAGAAAAGTGTTTGTTTACATGTACCCGTATATGCCGTTAATGCCGTTAAGAGCACGCCAGACCTGTTGGTGACAGCGTAACGAGAGGGTAACAACCACGAATCACTTCCTGTCTCATGTCTCAGTTTAGCTACTTTCAAACGTGCAAACGAAGATTTCATAAATCTCCACTCTGGCCAGAGTTTTTAGAAAGACTCGGTTTCAGAGGAGAATTCTCCGTTAGCGTGTAAACGAAGGGAAATGTCTCCGGTTTGTAAACATATAACCACGCACGTGTAAACAGGGTCTAAGACTGGCTGGTGATGAACGTGACAACCCTGTTGACAGAACAGGAACTGAACAAAGTCACCTCCCATCTGACGATAGCAACGGGTTTACCTCACTTCGACAAGTGTGTGAATGCTTTAATTAAGCTGTTTACTTTATAATCTAGTGTCCGCCCGGACGGGCTAGCTAATGTTAGCTACATAGCTAACTAGCCGTCCCCGTCAGTATGCTCTTGAGAAATGTGTATTTACGCCCATGACGATAAAACATTTACTGTCTAACGTTACATAAACCTTATCAATAAAAGCTGTTATTTACCTGAAGCTGCTCCAGAGAAATAACAGGAACAGAAACGGAGTCATAACAGCTGAGAGAGCGGAGATCCTCCGTTATCTGGTTTACACAGAAAAGAGGAAGCATCTAGCTGCCGTTAGGTTTGCCTTGTTCCCTTTATTAATGGGAGGAGCTGAGGAGAGCCCATTTATTCATATATTGGTTGGGAGGTTGTCTGGCAGTTGTGAAAATTAAAATAGCAGCTAGATAAAGAAGAAGGAAGGTTAAAACTATTAAATGAGCTTAATAAATAGAAGAGAACAATAAAAGAACGATAGATGAGGTATGTAGCCTGAGTGTAAGTGTCTCTCCTCCTGTCTCCTCTCTGTCTCTCTCCTCCCTCCTCTCTGCCCTCTCTCTGTCTCTCCCTCCCTCCCTCTCTCTCTCTCCCTCCTCCCCTCCTCTCTCTCTCTCCCTCTCTGTCTCTCCCGCTCTGTCTCTCTCTCTCTCTCCCTCTCTCTCTCTCCTTCTCTGTCTCTTCTCTGTCTCTCCTCCCTCTCTCTCTCTCTCTCTCTCTCCCTCTGTCTCTCCCGCTCTGTCTCTCCTCTCTCTCTCCTCTCTCTCTGTTTCTCTTCTCTGTCTCCCTCCTCTCTCTCTCCCTCTCTCTCTCTCCTCCCTCCTCTCTCTCTCTCTCCTCTCTGTCTCTCCCGCTCTGTCTCTCCCTCTCTCTCGCTGTCTCTTCTCTGTCTCTCCCTCTCTCTCTCTCCCTCCCTCTCTCTCTCTCCCTCTCCTCTTTCGCTCTCCCTCGCTCTCTCTCTCTCCCTGTCTCTGTCTCTTCTCTGTCTCTCTCTCCCTCCCTCTCTCTCTCTGTCTCTTCTCTGTCTCTCCCTCTGTCTCTCTCCCTGTCTCTGTCTCTTCTCTGTCTCTCTCTCCCTCCCTCTCTCTCTCTGTCTCTCCCTCTCTCTCTCTCCCTCCCTGTCTCTGTCTCTTTCTCTTCTCTGTCTCCCTCTCTGTCTCTCTCTCTCCCTCTCTGTCTCTCTTTCCCTCTCTGTCTCTCTCTCTCCCTCTCTGTCTCTCTCTCTCCCTCTCTGTCTCTCTCTCTCTCCCTTTCTCTCTCGCTGAAAACCGCAAAAAACTATAGACAATAACACCCTAAACTTTGAAAACATTGACAGAAACATTGAGAGAGGGAAAACAAAAGTGTTTCTTTCACCGTCGAGGGAGGAGACAACACGAGGGGGTTAAAGTGTTTCTAAAACATATGTTTCAGTAATTTAGGCTACCGCCTTTTAAAATATTTATTTCAACATTCAGTTGGTACACCCCCCACCCCGACCAGCGAAAAGCATTTTTGGTAAAAAACAAACAAAACAAAGTCTTTATTAAGAGCTGCAGCATCTGATTTACTACATAACAACCTGGCATGCTAATGTTTAGAATCCAAAAACTTCTTTATTCAATATATATATGTCCATATGCTATAATATATACAGTGCCTTGCGGAGTCATTATACCAGCGTTTCGGCTTTTGCCACATTTCAGGCCTCAAACATAAAGATATAAAACTGTAATTTTTTGTGAAGAATCAACAAGTGGGTCCCAATTATGAAGTGGAACGGAATTCATTGGCTATTTCAAACTTTTTAACAAATAAAAACTGAAAAAGTGGGTGTGCGCAAATTATTCAGCCCCTTTTTAGTGCAGCAAACTCTCTCAAGAAGTTCAGTGAGGATCTCTGAATGATCCAATGTTGACCTAAATGACTAATGATGATAAATAGAATCCAGCTGTGTGTAATCAAGTCTCCGTATAAATGCACCTGCTCTGTGATAGTCTCAGAGGTCCGTGTAAAGCGGGAGAGCATCATGAAGAACAAGGAACACACCAGGCAGGTCCGAGATACTGGTGTGGAGAAGTTTAAAGCCGGTTGGATACAAAAACATTTCCCAAGCTTTAAACATCCCAAGGAGCACTGTGCAAGCGATAATATTGAAATGGAAGGAGTATCAGACCACTACAAATCTACGAGACCGGCCGTCCCTCTAAACTTTCAGCTCATACAATGAGAAGACTGATCAGAGATGCAGTCAAGAGGCCCATGATCACTCTGGATGAACTGCAGAGATCTACAGCTGAGGTGGGAGACTCTGTCCATAGGACAACAATCAGTCGTTATACTGCACAAATCTGGCCTTTATGGAAGAGTGGCAAGAAGAAAGCCATTTCTTAAAGATATCCATAAAAATTTCGTTTAAAGTTTGCCAAAAGCCACCTGGGAGACACACCAAACATGTGGAAGAAGGTGCTGTGGTCAGATGAAACCAAAATCGAACTTTTTGGCAACAATGCAAAACGTTATGTTTGGCGTAAAAGCAACACAGCTCATCACCTGGCAGCACAATCCCCACTGTCAAACATGGTGGTGGCAGCATCATGGTTTGGGCCTGCTTTTCTTCAGCAGGGACAGGGAAGATGGTTAAAATTGATGGGAAGATGGATGGAGCCAAATACAGGACCATTCTGGAAGAAAACCTGATGGAGTCTGCAAAAGACCTGAGACTGGGACGGAGATTTGTCTTCCAACAAGACAATGATCCAAAACATAAAGCAAAATCTACAATGGAATGGTTCACAAATAAACATATCTAGGTGTTAGAATGGCCAAGTCAAAGTCCAGACCTGAATCCAACGAGAATCTGTGGAAAGAACTGAAAACTGCTGTTCAAACGAAACGCTCTCCATCCAACCTCACTGAGCTCAAGCTGTTTTGCAAGGAGGAATGGGCAAAAATGTCAGTCTCGATGTGCAAAACTGATAGAGACATACCCCCACGCGACTTACAGCTGTAATCGCGCAAAAGGTGGCGCTACAAAGTATTAACTTAAGGGGGCTGAATAATTTACCTTGTATTTTCGTTTTTATTTGTTTAAAAGGTTTGAAATATCCAATGAATTTCGTTCCACTTCCTGATTGTGTCCCACTTGTTGTTGATTCTTCACAAAAATTACAGTTTTATATCTTTATGTTTGAGGCCCAAAATGTGGCAAAAGTTCGAAGAAAGTTCAAGGGGCGAATACTTTCATAAAGGCACTGTATATATATATATATATATATATATATAAAAAAAAAAAAAAAAAAAAAAAAAAAAGAGAGAGATATAGAGAGATATATATAGAGAGAGAGAGAGAGATATATAGAGAGAGAGAGAGAGAGAGAGAGGGTTTAGTTTAAATTCACTCACTTTTATTGTAGATTTCTTTTAATTTATTTATTAGGAAATCCCCAGTTTTTGTGTGCTTTTACTTTTTAGAGTAGTTTTTAAAATCTGTAATTTCACTTTTCCTCAGCGGTGTAGTCTACATGATACGCAGGTATATAGACGCAGTTTACCCACTAAGAAAGCTCCAGATTTACTTTCACCCACTTACACATGACCAATGACCCAAGACAATACTTTACATTAGATTTTGATATATTTTGAGTTTATCCTCTTCACATAACTAAATAAAGGGATTTCCGACTCCCCCAAGCTCTCTTTGGTGACGTGGTTGATAACGTTACTGTTGATCATCTGTCCATCATCGTATAAAGCCCGCCCCCCCCCTGACAATCTGATTGGTCCGAACAGCTCTGGTTGGAGCGTAGTTGCTCCACCACAGATCAAGTCTCAGGATGACATCCTTCCCCCAGTCTCTGCTCCTCCTCAACACATTT
The DNA here is from genome assembly GCF_010015445.1 of Perca fluviatilis. Taxonomy (NCBI): domain Eukaryota; kingdom Metazoa; phylum Chordata; class Actinopteri; order Perciformes; family Percidae; genus Perca; species Perca fluviatilis. Next base: position 33,825,709 of record NC_053125.1, read on the forward strand.
AACATATTAATAGATGGATGGTTCCATTAACGCTCTTCTCAAGTTAAATCAAGGATCAGTACACTACTTTCATTGCATTTTGTGTGCCTTATTCAACTTAATAGCTTATTTCTGCTTTTTAAAGTCAAACATCAGGTTTAGGTTTTGTGTTTGTTTATCCATACCGGCTCCCAGGAAGTGGGCCAACATTCGCAGGTTAACGGTTAACGGACCTCTGAGTGAACCTCTTAGACTGACAGGGAGGCCAGTTTTATGACAGGGAATACACCACAGAGAGGGTTTTCTTTCTGGGTTTGGCTCCTTGCAAAACTGGTAAATCCCATCGGTACTGGATTCAATGTGGTCAAACAAGTCTTATAACATTTATAACATCTTCAGGAAAAAGTCCAAATAGTTTCACTTTACCTGAGGTCAAGGACAAATGTTAATGAATAAATTAACATACTCTCATGACAGACAATAATCAAAACCAAGTTTGATAATCAGGACCACTAAGACATTTATTGATGTTGTCTTGGTTAATGTCAAGTTGTCATAGCAAAGACATCGGGGGCAGCTCAGGTGGTAGAGTGGTAATCTACCACCTGGAAGGTCAGAGGTCACTGCAGGCTACATGTCCAAGTGTCCTCGGGGAATAAATCAGTCTGTGAATGTGTGTGTGTGAATAGTGTGTTTAGCTCTTTGAGTAGTCATTAAGATTAAATAAAGCACTATAGAACTGCAGTCCATTTACAGTAACATCTCCATAATGCTAATGTTGCATTACGAGTGTCCTAACTTACTAAATGACACTAAAGTCCAAAGACATGTAGGTTCAGAAGACTCTGAATCTATCTATCTATCTATCTATCTATCTATCTATCCATCCATCCATCCATCCATCCTGTAGCTGTCCAGCTGTGCCTCACTCCTCACCCAATAAGCTAGATCAGCGATCTTCAACAGGCGATCGGCGACCCCTAGAGGGTCCTCAGAGTCATTGCAGGGGATTTATCAACATATTGTTTAATACCTTTTTGAAAGTTCCTTCACCCAACATTAAAATAGCCCCGAAAAATACACTAACATGAATCCAACATATTATTGGAATAGATAAATCAGCCTATTCATTCACTATGGTAGCCATCCAAAGATACAGTTAAGCTAAAGGAGTCACTGTGCCTTCCACACGTATGTTTGACATTAAAATATGATGATATATGAATATGTAAATAGTAGCTTAGTATTGCAGGGCACCATACTAACACGTTATGGTAGGCCTAGTTTAATATAAAACTCAATACAATATAAAATATATGTAGTGGGGGGGTCCCTGCTTGTGTCTCTTTCAGGTTAGGGGTCCTCGGCCTAAAACACACTGAGGACCCCCCCTGAACTAGATGATACTGAGATTCTGATAACAGCTGTTACAACCTGTTATTTTCTTCATTTTGAGCTGTTCTGGTACCTAATATATTTCTGTCCTGTGAATACACAATAAAAAAAAACTATTTCCTGAAAACGTCAACATTGACACAAGAAGAGGAAGGAGGAGGGCTTTACTCCTGTGACTGGTTAGACGTTAATGTGCGGATATGTCCCTCACCACTCGAGGTTTCTTCCTAAAAGGGAATCCTTTCTCGCACTAAATCCTCTTGAGGGAATTACTGTATTTGTTGGGTCTTTGTAAATAATAGAGTGTGGTCTAGACCTACTCTATCTGTAAAGTGTCTCGAGATTACTCTTGTTATGATTTGATACTATAAATTTAATCTGATCTCATATGACCAACATTTGAAATGGAGGAATCATCTCTACAGCTGCTGCTGGGTAAGTTCAACTTAATGTTTCAGGGTTTGTCAGTTGAAATAACAGGAATTCATGATTGAATTTAGAATAATGCTATTAAAAACGCAAATATACACCATCCATCCATCCATCCATCTTCGTCCGCTTATCCGGTGTCGGGTCGCGGGGGGAGCAGCTCCAGCAGGGGACCCCAAACTTCCCTTTCCCGAGCAACATTAACCAGCTCCGACTGGGGGATCCCGAGGCGTTCCCAGGCCAGGTTGGAGATATAATCCCTCCACCTAGTCCTGGGTCTTCCCCGAGGCCTCCTCCCAGCTGGATGTGCCTGGAACACCTCCCTAGGGAGAGCCCAGGGGCATCCTTACCAGATGCCCGAACACCTCAACTGGCTCCTTTCGGACGCAAAAGAGCAGCGGCTCTACTCCGAGCTCCTCACGGATGACTGAGCTTCTCACCCAATTTCTAAGGGGAGACGCCAGCCACCCTCCTGAGGAAACCCATTTCGGCCGCTTGTACCCTGGATCTGCGTTCTTTCGGTCATGACCCAGCCTTCATGACCATAGGTGAGGGTAGGAACGAAAATGACCGGTAGATCGAGAGCTTTGCCTTCTGGCTCAGCTCTCTTTCGTCACAACGGTGCGATAGATGGAATGTAATACCGCACGCCCCATTCTCGACCAATCTCCGCTCCATTGTCCCTCACTCGCGAACAAAACCCCAAGGTACTTGAACTCCATCACTTGGGGTAAGGACTCATTCCCTACCCGGAGAAGGCATTCCATCGGTTTCCTGCTGAGAACCATGGCCTCCGATTTAGAGGTGCTGATCCTCATCCCAAACGCTTCACACTCGGCTGCGAACCGATCCAGTGAGTGCTGAAGGTCACAGGCCGATGATGCCATCAGGACCACATCATCTGCTCAGCTTTATCGTCTCCAGACTGTTCAGAACTCTGCTGCAAGGCTTTTAATGCACATTAACAAAAGAGCACACATCACGCCTGTTTTAGCAGCTCTTCACTGGTTACCAGTCCAGTATAGAATTCAATTTAAAATCCTGGTCATTACTTTCAGAGCCTTGCACGGTCAAGTTCCTTCATACATCTCTGATTTGATACAGCTACATACCCCCACCCGTAGTCTGAGATTATTAGGTCAGATGCTATTAGTGGTTCCCCGCACTAATTTTAAAACTAGAGGTGATCGGTCATTCCAAGCAGTGGCTCCTAGGCTGTGGAATGACCTGCCTCTCTCAGCATTGTTGTGGATTCTGTCGAATCTTTTAAGGGGCAGCTGAAGACTCTGCTGTTCAAGCAGGCTTTGCTTAGTCGAGGGTTTTATGGTTGTTTGTTATATTTTCTGTTTGTATTTCAATGTGCTCGTATTGTGACTTCTTGTGTTGAATTGCATTTCGTTGTGAAGCACTTTGTGATTTTTATCTGTGAAATGTGCAATACAAATAAATTTTACTTACTTACTTACTAAAGAGCAGCGATGAGATCCCCAGCCCACCGAACTGCAACCCCTCCCCACCCTGACTACGCCTCGATATCCTGTCCATAAATATTACAAACAGGATTGGTGACAAAGCGCAGCCCTGGCGGAGGCCAACCCTCACCTGAAACGAGTCCGACTTACTGCGGGAACCCGGACACACGCTCACTTTGGCTGTACAGAGATTGGATGGCCCTGAGTAGAGACCCCTCTACCCCCATACTCCCTCCGCAGCACCTCCCACAGTATCTCCCGGGGACCCGGTCATACCCTCTCCAAATCCACAAAACACATGTAGACCGGTTGGGCATACTCCCAGGCTCCCTCCAGGATCCTTGAGAGTGAAGAGCTGGTCCGTTGTTCCACGACCAGGACGGAACCGTGATTGTTCCTTCTCAACCCGAGGTTCGACTATCGGCCGAACCCTCCTTTCCAGCACCTTGGAGTAGACTTTACCAGGGAGGCTGAGAAGTGTGATACCCTTGTAATTGGCACACACCCTCTGGTCCCCCTTTTAAAAGGGGAACCACCACCCCGGTCTGCCACTCCTTTGGCACTGTTCCAGACTTCCACGCAATGTTGAAGAGACGTGTCAACCAGGACAGCCCTCCACACCCAGAGCCTTGAGCATTTCTGGACGGATCTCATCAATCCCCGGGGCTTTGCCACTGTGGAGTTGTTTGACTACATCAGTGACTTCCGCCTGGGAAATCGACGACAATCCCCCGTCATCCTCCAGCTCTGCCTCTAACATAGAGGTCGTATTGGTCGGATTCAGGAGTATACACAACACAAGCAAATTAAGAAAACATCTTAATTAATTTGACAACACATGCGCAACATTTATCAAACGTGCAGCAAATATTTGGTTGTGTTGTTTGTATTTACAGCGCGTTCGTGTATTTGGTAGTGTTGTGTGTATTTGGTAGTGGTGTGTGTATTTGGTAGTGTTGTGTGTATTTGGTAGTGGTGTGTGTATTTGGTAGTGTTGTGTGTATTTATAGTGTTGTGTGTATTTGGTAGTGGTGTGTGTATTTGGTAGTGTTGTGTGTATTTGGTAGTGGTGTGTGTATTTGGTAGTGTTGTGTGTATTTGGTAGTGGTGTGTGTTGGTAGTGTTGTGTTTTTATAGTTGTGTGTGTATTTGGTAGTGGTGTGTGTATTTGGTAGTGTTATTATTTTTGGTAGTGTTGTGTGTATTTATAGTGTTGTGTGTATTTTATTTATGGTGTTGTGTGTATTTGGTAGTGGTGTGTGTGTATTTGGTAGTGTTGTGTGTATTTGGTAGTGGTGTGTGTATTTGGTAGTGTTGTGTGTATTTATAGTGTTGTGTGTATTTGGTAGTGGTGTGTGTATTTGGTAGTGTTGTGTGTATTTGGTAGTGGTGTGTGTGTTGGTAGTGTTGTGATTTTAGTGTTGTGTGTGTTTGGTGGTGGTATTATTTGTGGGTGTGTTGTATTTGGTAGTGGTGTGTGTATTGAGTAGTGTTGTTGTATTGTGGTGGTGTTGTATGTGGTAGTGGTGTGTATGTTTGGTAGTGTTGTGTGTGTATTTGGTAGTGGTGTGTGTGTTGGTAGTGGTGTGTGTTTTGGTAGTGTTGTGTGTGTTTGGTAGTGTTGTGTGTTTGGTAGTGGTGTGTGTTTGGTAGTGTTGTGTGTGTTTAGTGTTGTGTGTATTTGGTAGTGTTGTGTATTTTGTATTTGGTAGTGGTGTGTGTATTTGGTAGTGTTGTGTGTTATGGTGTTGTGTGTTTGGTAGTGTGTGTATTAGTGTTGTGTTGTTGGTTTTGTTGGTAGTGTTGTTTTATTTATAGTGTTTTTGTTTTAGTGGTGTGTGTATTTGGTAGTGTTGTGTATTTATAGTGTTGTGTGTGTTTGGTAGTGTGTGTGTATTTGGTAGTGTTGTGTGTATTTGGTAGTGTTGTGTGTGTTGTTTTGGTAGTGTTGTGTGTATTTGGTAGTGGTGTGTGTATTTGTTGTGTTGTGTGTTTTTGGTAGTGGTGTGTGTATTTGGTAGTGTTGTGTGTATTTGGTAGTGTTGTGTGTATTTGGTAGTGTTGTGTGTATTTGTAGTGTTGTGTGTATTTGGTAGTGGTGTGTGTATTTGGTAGTGGTGTGTGTATTTGGTAGTGTTGTGTGTATGTGTGTTTTAGTGTTTATTTGGTAGTGTTGTGTGTGTGTGTGGGTAGTGTTGTGTGTATTTGGTAGTGTTGTGTGTGTTTATAGTGTTGTGTGTGTTGGTAGTGGTGTGTGTATTTGGTAGTATGTGTGTGTGTGTGTGTTTGTTGTTTTGGTAGTGGTGTGTGTATTTGGTATGTGTGTGTATTTGGTATGTTGTGTGTATTTATAGTGTTGTGTGTATTTGGTAGTGGTGTGTGTGTATTGGTAGTGTTGTTTGTATTTATAGTGTTGTGTGTATTTGGTAGTGTTGTGTGTATTTGGTAGTGGTGTGTGTATTTGGTAGTGGTGTGTGTATTTGGTAGTGGTGTGTGTATTTGGTAGTGGTGTGTGTATTTATAGTGTTGTGTGTATTTGGTAGTGTTGTGTGTATTTGGTAGTGTTGTGTGTATTTGGTAGTGTTGTGTGTATTTGGTAGTGGTGTGTGTATTTGGTAGTGTTGTGTGTATTTGGTAGTGTTGTGTGTATTTGGTAGTGGTGTGTGTATTTGGTAGTGTTGTGTGTATTTATAGTGTTGTGTGTATTTGGTAGTGGTGTGTGTATTTGGTAGTGTTGTGTGTATTTGGTAGTGGTGTGTGTATTTGGTAGTGTTGTGTGTATTTGGTAGTGTTGTGTGTATTTGGTAGTGTTGTGTGTTTTGGTAGTGTTGTGTGTATTTGGTAGTGGTGTGTGTATTTGGTAGTGTTGTGTGTATTTTAGTGTTGTGTGTATTTGGTAGTGTTGTGTGTTTGGTAGTGGTGTGTGTATTTGGTAGTGTTGTGTGTGTTTGGTAGTGGTGTGTGTGTATTTGGTAGTGTTTATAGTGTTGTGTGTGTTGGTAGTGTTGTGTATTTGTGTAGTGGTGTGTTATTTGTAGTGTTGTGTGTATTTGGTAGTGTTGTGTGTTGGTAGTGGTGTGTGTATTTGGTAGTGTTGTGTGTATTTGGTAGTGTTGTGTGTATTTGGTAGTGGTGTGTGTATTTGGTAGTGTTGTGTGTATTTGTAGTGTTGTGTGTGTATTGGTAGTATGTGTGTTGGTAGTGTTGTGTGTATTTGGTATGGTGTGTGTATTTTAGTGTTGTGTGTGTTTAGTGGTGTGTTATTTGTAGTGTTGTGTGTATTTATAGTTTTGTGTGTATTTGGTAGTGTTGTGTGTATTGGTAGTGGTGTGTGTGTTTGGTAGTGGTGTGTGTATTGGTGTTGTGTGTGTGTGTATTTGGTAGTGTTGTGTGTATTTGGTAGTGTTGTGTTTATGTTGTGTGTATTTGGTAGTGGTGTGTGTTATTTATAGTGGTGTGTGTATTTGGTAGTGTTGTTTGTATTTGTAGTGTTGTGTTTGGTAGTGGTGTGTGTTTTGGTAGTGTTGTGTGTATTTATAGTGTTGTGTGTGTTGTAGTGTGTGTGTTTGGTAGTGTTTTAGTGTTGTGTTTAGTGTTGTGTGTATTAGTATGTTGTGTATTGGTAGTGGTTGTTTTTGTGTGTGGTGTTGTGTTTGTTGTGTATTTTTTGTTTTTGTGTATTTATTTTTGTGTTGTATTTATAGTGTTGTGTGTATTTTTTGTGTGTTTTATATGTTATTATTGTGTGTGATTTGTATTGTGTGTATTTGTTGTTTTATTAGTGTTGTGTGTATTTGGTAGTGGTGTGTGTATTTATAGTGTTGGTGAGGTATTGTTGTATTTGTGTTGTGTGTATTTTATGTGTGTTTGGTAGTGGTGTTATTTGTATGTGTGTATTTGTGTGTGTATTTTATGTTGTGTGTATTTGGTAGTGTGTGTTTATTTATTGTTGTGTGTATTTGGTAGTGGTGTGTGTATTTATAGTGTGTGTGTTTTATTTTGGTAGTGTTATTATAGTGTTGTGTGATTGGTAGTGGTGTGTGTATTTGGTAGTGGTGTGTGTATTTGGTAGTGGTGTGTATTTGGTAGTGTTGTGTGTATTTATAGTGTTTTTTTATTGTAGTGTGTGTATTTTAGTTGTGTGTATTTGGTAGTGGTGTGTGTATTTGGTAGTGGTGTGTGTATTTATAGTGTTGTGTGTATTTGGTAGTGGTGTGTGTATTTATAGTGTTGTGTGTATTTGGTAGTGGTGTGTGTATTTGGTAGTGGTGTGTGTATTTATAGTGTTGTGTGTATTTGGTAGTGGTGTGTGTATTTGGTAGTGGTGTGTGTATTTATAGTGTTGTGTGTATTTGGTAGTGGTGTGTGTATTTATATTGTTGTGTGTATTTGCAGCATGTTTGCTAAATGATACGCACGTGTTGTCAAATTAGTGAAGATGTTTTCTTAATGTGCTTGTGTTGTGTATATCTGCGTGTGTTTCATTAAGTTGCGGTGCGTTAGAGCCTGTCGGCCACCGTACTATTCACTTCAAAATTCTCTTTAAATTGTTAAGGTTTGGTAAAACAATGCAAATTAGCAACCCAGTCTCACAGCAGTTTGTGAAATGTTCACATTTAATCTATTGATTCAGACACGTTTATCTCGCTTTTTTTTTCGTGTTGGTCAACGCGTTTTTTAATCTAATGTCTTTCAATGAGAAACATCTTTGGTGATCACAGCACGACGTCAGGCTGCAGCAGAGAAGCTGGATACAGCTCTGCTACCTATCAACATTTATACACAGTACAGGCCAAAAGTTTGGACACACCTTCTCATTCAATGCGTTTCCTTTTTATTTTCATGACTATTTACATTGTAGATTCTCACTGAAGGCATCAAAACTATGAATGAACACATATGGAATTATGTACTTAACAAAAAAGTGTGAAATAACTGAAAACATGTCTTATATTTTAGATTCTTCAAAGTAGCCACCCTTTGCTTTTTTGATAACTCTGCAAACCCTTGGTGTTCTCTCAATGAGCTTCATGAGGTAGTCACCTGAAATGGTTTTACCTTCACAGGTGTGCTTTGTCAGGGTTCATTAGTGGAATTATTTTCCTTATTAATAAAAAGCAAAGGGTGGCTACTGAAGAAACTAAAATATAAGACATGTTTTCAGTTATTCACACCTTTTGTTAATACATAATTCAATAGTTTTGATGCCTTCAGTGAGAATCTACAATGTAAATAGTCATGAAAAAAAAATGAAACATGAAGATGAAGTGTGTCCAAACACTGGCCCTGTACATCATAATGATGATGATATCAGTTGAATGGACAGTATGAAAGAGAGAGAGAGAGAGAGAGAGAGAAAGACAGAGACAGCAGAGAGAGACAGAGAAGAGACAGAGGGAGAGAGAAGAAGAGAGCGAGAGACAGAGAGAGACAGAGAAAGAGAGAGAGAAAGAGAGAGAGAGAAAGAAGGGAGAGAGGAGAGAGAAAGAGAGAAGAGAGAGAAGAGAGAGAGAGGAGAGGGGAGAGAGAGAGAAGGGGAGAGAGAGAGAGAGAGAAGAGAGAGACAGAGAGAGAGAGACAGAGAGAGAGACAGAGAGAGAGACAGAGAGAGAGAGAGAGAGAGAGAGAGGAGAGAGAGAGAAAGAGGGAGAGAGAGCAGAGAGACAGAGAGAGAGACAGAGAAAGAGAGAGAGAGGGAGAAAGGGAAGAAGAGAGCCGAGAAGAGAGAGAGAAACAGAGAGAGCAGAGAAAGAGGAGAGAGAGAGAGAGAGAGAGAGCGAGAGAGAGAAGAGAGAGAGAGGGAGAGAGAGAGAGACAGAGAGAGACAGAGAGAGAGAGAGAGAGAGAGAGCGAGGGAGAGCGAAAGAGGGAGAGGGAGAGAGAGAGAGAGAAAAGAGGGAGAGACAGAAAAGAGGGAGAGAGAGACAGAGAGAGAGAGAGACAGAGAGGTGGATGTGCTCAGAGCAGATGAAGAGTCTATATGGAGATATGAAAAACAGATTTATCTTCCATGTAAACATCATATCCAGAATATGATCAAAACAGGAAAAGCCTAATAGTCAGAATATTCATTACACACACGATTCAAACATCATGTTATCTCCGTCCATAGCAACCAGACATTCATCGCAGAGTCATAAAAATGATCATTCTGATTGGCTGTATGGATAGGTTGTTGTGAGTGAGGTTTTATTTTTGTCTGTGTTGATGTCTTGTTTCACATTAAAGCTCAAACTAACCTGAGGTTGATTTCTCTTTAGTTCTGATCTCACTGCTGATCATCCCAACTAACCAAGGTCAGTAAACTCCTTCTCTCACATCTGGTAGACAAGACAATGGTTGAGGATTGAGAGTTTATGAATACATTAAAACACTAAATTAAGTTTTAATAGCCGCAGTGCGTACAGACTGGAGAGAGAAGACAAAACTGAAGATGAAATAATAAATATTTCAAAAATAAATAATTCAAAACCAGGGCTGTCTCAAATGATGCACCGGCTGCTAGAAAGAGGAAACACTGATTATTTTGAAGGATGGGTAATAAGATGGTAATGTCGGGAGGGTTATTGAGTATTAATAAAAACAGAAACTTGAAAAAGTAAGACACATGTATATACATTGACAGATGTAGGTATTCTGCTGTGTGTAATAGCAACTTTGAGAGTTCAATTTGAAAACCAGCAGAAATGGTCTGTTAGCTCACCATCTGAATTACAGATGAGAGGATTCAGGAGTGGACAGATGGTGAGAAAGAAGGAATATGAGGAATGTGGACAAAATAAGCCTTAAAATGAAAATCATTCTATATAACTGCATTTTTCTTCCCTCCTCCCTCCAGCCTCTCTGAATGTGAGTACCAGCAGCCCTCAGATGTTTAGAGGACAGTCTGTCTCTCTGAGCTGTGAGGAGGACGACAGCTCTGCTGGATGGACTCTGAGGAGGAACACAACCAGAGAAACCAGGACTCAGTGTGGAGATGGCTGGGGAAGATCTGCTGGTTCTTCCTGTAACATCCCCTACATGGATACAGGGGACAGTGGAGTTTACTGGTGTGAGTCCAGAGAGGGAGCAACCAGTAACAGCATCAACATCACTGTCACTGGTAAGATCAGACTGTGGAGTCAGTATTGCCGAAATCTTGAGCAACCAGTTTGGAGTTGGGACCCCCAAACCGGAGAATATCAAAGAGAACACTTCAGGGTTAGGTTAACTAACTGGTGTGGAAGCAGCCTAACACACCGTCTGATATCAGATATTTCTTCCTCTAACTAGACCAAGGGAATTCACTCAGTTACAAACATGATACACAACACTGAAGTTAGAAATCTAAATCTTCACATAAAAAGGAGGATCAGTGAAATAGCTGAACGTGTTCTATACTTACTTTGATTTCTATACTTTTAATCCTTGTGTTTCTTTTTACTTTTTCCAAAGTTTTAAATTGTTACATTTTTCTTCTACACATTTTCAGCGCTTATTTCTACGTCCCATATTCTCTGATATAAAACAAAAAATGAAAACGGGTCAATTTGACCCGAAGTCAACACAAGGCAAACAACAAATCGTTTTTTGTTAATTTTAGAGAAACCCTGACTACAAGTCCTCCTACAACCTCTACTACCTCTGGCTTCCTCTCCTCCTCCCCCAGACTCCTCTCCTCCTCCCCTTGTGTTGTGGTCCATTGTCGGTGTCCCGGTTCTCCTGGTTCTCCTGGTGAGACGATGCATCTGTAGCAAACCTAAAGGTTAGTCTCAATAAGACTCATATTGCACTGCAGTTCAGAATCTAAATTTACTGTTGAAATTTTCAATTTCAGAATTGGAGTGAAGTGTTTCAAGTCAAACGTCTCTTAGGATTATGATGAATCACTTTTCTGTTGTTGATAATAATCCATCCTCACCACGAGGGCCCTTTAGCATGCTCCGGAGCTTTTTATCGAATCACATAATCTTCTCATGTTTCCATCTTTACGGATGTCTCTTTAATGGATAAACTGATTGAAATTGATGTTAACTTTGGTTCATTTCAGCTGCTCAAGCTGAGGCTGGAGATGATGACATCACATACAATGATGTCACAATATCGAGACGGAGCAGAGGTAAAGATGTTTTTATTGATGTTCAGAAGGAAACCGTGTGTGTTCTTGTTTTAATGTCCTGAGAGGACGTTTTGGGAAAAGAGCATTTTATAAAATAGGGATATTTTAACAGTCACAGTGTAAGGTCTATTTTAGTAGATGATAGGGTGTGTTGAGCTTGTCATGAGAGTTTGGGTGTTTTGTACCCTGTGGTTAAACAGCTATAAACACCTCTAACAGTTCTGTGGTCGTCCAGTTTCCTGTTTCCCATAGCAACCCTTCAGCTGAGTGTGGGTCTGTTCACGCTTCACTGCAGGACACAGGACTAAACTAAGATCATATCAATAAACTATAAATTTGCAGATTTACATATCTCTGTCTATCTATGATCACTTACAATAGATCTAAAGTAATGGAATATGTTCATGTAAACAGTAAAATGCCGTTGTTAAAGGAACACGCCAACTTATTCCCCGTATCCCCCAGAGTTAGAAAAGTCCATACATACCCTTCTCATCTCTGTGCGTGTCCTAACTCTGTCTGACGCCCCCCCCTCCCCATGACTAGCCTAGCTTAGCACAGATCCTGGAGGTAACCAACTCCATCTAGCCTACTGCTCCCAATAAGTGACAAAATAAGGCCAACATGTTCCTATTTCCATGTTGTGATTTGTAGAGTCACAGCGTGTACAAATAACAAGGTCACATGACACACAGCCATCTCCTAACCGTATACATACTGGGAACTATATTCTCAGAAGGCGAAGCACTGCTACTGCTGCTACTTGGGCGGAGTGATTAGCGCAACACCTGAAAATCACCTTATGTTACTGCTGATGAAGAGGCAACATTTCCTGATTTTGCCATTTCATAATAAAAGCATTCAAATGAGAAAATAACGTGGGGGCTTTTATTGTGAAGAATGTATAGGAAATTAAACAATTTCAAAGCTAATGATTTGAGTTTGCCAGCTTTCTCCGTATTATAAACAAGGCTGTGTAACTCTGGCAATAGAAGACTCATAAATAATGAAAGGAGATGACATAATGGCAGGAAGGTTTGGAGTAATATCCTTCATATTGGTGAATTCTGGGACATTTTACTAAAAATAACGTTACTGTATACCGGTTGCTGGCTTTTCCAATGAACAGCGCTGCAGAGAGCTTCCAAGAGCAGCAGCACAGAAAAACAAACACACATAAGTAACAGTATGATGTTAACATCCTAAACACACAATTTAGTGGTTTCTGGCATGATAAATACTTTGGGTAGTTCTGCTCACAGTTGAGTAGGCGGCCGTAATGTGGCCCAGGATACATTTTCTGTTCTCATTGTGTAAAATATGGACACATGGTCAGGTGCCTTTGCCGTGGTTATTGACACTAAATGTCTCCTTTAGCATCATATCTTAACGTGCTTTATCTGAACGTGCTGGGTCGGGATTATTGGCGTCACTTTTGACGCAGTTAGGTTAACGAAAAGATGGTGGGTGGGCTTATAAAAGGTAAGTTTCCATGACACGCAGGACATGAACGGGACAGTTGGGTTTATAAAAGAACGGGACAGTTGGGTTTAGGTAAAGAAGAACGGGACAGTTGGGTTTAGGTAAAGAAGAACGGGACAGTTGGGTTTAGGTAAAGAAGAACGGGACAGTTGGGTTTAGGTAAAGAAGAACGGGACGGTTGGGTTTTAGATAAAGAAGAACGGGACAGTTGGGTTTGAGGTAAAGAAGAACGGGACAGTTGGGTTTTGGTAAAGAAAAACGGGACAGTTGGGTTTAGATAAAGAAGAAGGGACAGTTGGGTTTAGATAAAGAAGAACGGGACAGTTGGGTTTAGTAGTAAAAGAAGAACGGGACAGTTGGGTTTAGGAAAGAAGAACGGGACAGTTGGGTTTAGGTAAGGAAGAAGCGGGACAGTTAGGTTTAGATAAAGAAAACGGGACAGTTGGGTTTAGGTAAAGAAGAAAGGGACAGTTGGGTTTTGGTAAAGAAGAACGGGACAGTTGGGTTTAGGTAAAGAAGAACGGGACAGTTGGGTTTAGATAAAGGAGAACGGGACAGTTGGGTTTAAGATAAAGAAGAACGGGACAGTTGGGTTTAGAGTAAAGAAGAACGGGACAGTTGGGTTTTAGGTAAAGAAGAACGGGACGGTTGGGTTTAGGTAAAGAAAAACGGGACAGTTGGGTTTTAGGTAAAGAAGAACGGGACAGTTGGGGTTTTAGGTAAAGAAGAACGGGACAGTTGGGTTTTAGATAAAGAAGAACGGACAGTTGGGTTTAGATAAGGAGAACGGGACAGTTGGGTTTAGGTAAAGAAGAACGGGACAGTTGGGTTTAGGTAAAGAAGAACCGGACAGTTGGGTTAGATAAAGAAGAACGGGACAGTTGGGTTTAGGTAAAGAAGCAGGGACAGTTGGGTTTAGGTAAAGAAGAACGGGACAGTTGGGTTTAGGTAAAGAAGAACGGGACAGTTGGGTTTAGGTAAAGAAGAACGGGACAGTTGGGTTTAGGTAAAGAAGAACGGGACAGTTGGGTTTAGGTAAAGAAGAACGGGACAGTTGGGTTTAGGTAAAGAAGAACGGGACAGTTGGGTTTGGTAAAGAAGAACGGGACAGTTGGGTTTAGATAAAGAAGAACGGGACAGTTGGGTTTTGGTAAAAGAAGAACGGGACAGTTGGGTTTAGATAAAGAAGAACGGGACAGTTGGGTTTAGGTAAAGAAGAACGGGACAGTTGGGTTTAGATAAAGAAGAAAGGACGTGGATTTAGGTTAAGAAGAAGAGACAGGTTAAGGTTTTAGGTAAAGAAGAACGGGACAGTTGGGTTTAGTTAAAAGAAGAACGGGACAGTTGGTTTTAGATAAAGGAGAACGGGACAGTTGGGTTTAGATAAAGAAGAACGGGACAGTTGGGTTTAGGTAAAGAAAAACGGGACAGTTGGGTTTAGGTAAAGAAGCAGGACAGTTGGGTTAGATTAAAGAAGAACGGGACAGTTGGGTTTAGGTAAAGAAGAACGGGACAGTTGGGTTTAGATAAAAGAAAAAGGGACAGTTGGGTTTAGGTAAAGAAGAGAACGGGACGGTTGGGTTTAGATAAAGAAGAGACAGTTGGGTTTAGATAAAGAAGAACGGGACAGTTGGGTTTAGGTAAAGAACAACGGACAGTTGGGTTTAGGTAAAGAAGAACGGGACAGTTGGGTTTAGGTAAAGAAGAACGGACAGTTGGGTTTAGGTAAAGAAGAACGGGACAGTTGGGTTTAGGTAAAGAAGAACGGGACAGTTGGGTTTAGGTAAAGAAAAACGGGACGGTTGGGTTTAGATAAAGAAGAAAGAACGGGACAGTTGGGTTTAGGTAAAAAGAACGGGACAGTTGGGTTTAGAGTAAAGAAGAACGGGACAGTTGGGTTTTAGGTAAAGAAGAACCGGACAGTTGGGTTTAGATAAAGAAGAACGGGACAGTTGGGTTTAGGTAAAGAAGAACGGACAGTTGGGTTTGGATAGAAGAACGGGACAGTTGGGTTTAGGAATAAAAGAAGAACGGACAGTTGGGTTTAGGTAAAGAAGAAACCGGACAGTTGGGTTTAGATAAAGAAGAACGGGACGGTTGGGTTTAGGTTAAAGGAGAAACGGGGAAGTTGAGGTTTAGGTTGATAAAGAAGCGGGACAGTTGGGTTTAGGTAAAGAAAGAACGGGACAGTTGGGTTTAGATAAAGAAGAACGGGACAGTTGGGTTTAGGTAAAGAAGAACGGGACAGTTGGGTTTAGATAAAGAAGAACGGGACAGTTTGGGTTTTAGATAAAGAAGAACGGGACAGTTGGGTTTAGGAGAAAAGAGACAGTTGGGTTTAGGTAAAGAAGAACGGACAGTTGGGTTTAGGTAAGAAACGGAACAGTTGGGTTTAGGTAAAGAAGAACGGGACAGTTGGGTTTTAGATAAAGAAGAACGGACAGTTGGGTTTAGGTAAAGAAGAACGGGACAGTTGGGTTTAGGTAAAAAGAAGAACGGACAGTTGGGTTTAGGTAAAGAAGAACGGGACAGTTGGGTTTAGGTAAAGATAAGGTTAGGTTACATAAAGACAGGGGGTTAAGGTTTAGATAAAGAAGAAGTTGAGTTAGGTTTAGGTAAAGAAGAACGGGACAGTTGGGTTTAGATGAAGGAACCGGTCAGTTGGGTTTTAGATACAGAAGACAGGGACAGTTGGGTTTAGATAAAGAACAACGGACAGGTTGGGTTTGCGTAAAAAGAGGACAGTTGGGTTTGAGAGAACGGGACAGTTGGGTTTTGAATAGAAGCGGGACACGGTTAAGGTTTTAGATAAGCAGGACATATTGCTTCCTAAAACCACCACAAAGTTAGGTTTAATGATAATGCCCCTTTTCGCTTCAGTTCGGTCCGCTGTCCTCTGATAACACGATCTGATCTCAAAGCCAGTTAGAAACGGGGTGCAAGAGGCATAAATCTCTCACTCAAGCTGACAAGTTTGTGTTAGGCCAATCTATTGATGGCGCCATTACAAAGACGCTCATCTAAATCTAGTTCAGTCTCTTTCTGGGAAATAGACCCATTTTTACATTATTTCAACTGTTAATAACCAAGTGTTGTTTGTGCGACATGTTGACATGGTGACTTGTTCCTCCTGCGGTCAACATGTCTCTAAAAAAGAACTGAACTGGGTTCCAATTTAAGCCCTGACATCATCAACAAGTGTTAAGAAGAAAAGAATACTGTGAAATTTTAAGTTGTACTTCCCCTTATGTAGACTTTGACACTTGTGTCTTAAAGCTATATCCTGATATTTGCTGCTAAAATGTATCAACTCTTAAGTCCTTTTCTAAAACTACGGAAAATGTTTTATTGATTGTAGTAAAATTGAAATTGTCAATGTAATTTCTTTTCCAGAGAGTTATTCAATTGCAATCTACTCCGGAGTGAGAACAGAAGACGTCAGTCACGGACAAATAGGGATCAAAGACAAGAAATCAACCAGGAAGCGACTATTTCGATTAGCGGATTAATCCTCATCTGGTGCTCTAGTGAGTATTAGTGAATGAACTCCACTGTGTGTTCATGGTGATGAAGAAACATGTCATCCACTGCAACAGGGACCATCTTTACATGCACAATATTTTGCCCTTAGGGCTAACCCTAACCCTGATATCATTTTAAAAGGCTAAGTGAGAAAACATTGGAGAACCCTTTTTCAATTATGTAATCACGTAATGTAATCTGAAAACTGCTGCACCGGTTAAAAAAACACAATGCAACTGATCTCAGCTGGTAATCTGTCTATAATGGAGGGAATGGACATTTCTAAGTGACCCCAAACTTTTGATCGGTAGTGTAGGTCAGGAGGTCACAACAAAGAGGGAGACAACACCATGTTAAATGTTTAAACAATACTTCATTAAATTAAATTCGACCAAATTAGACCAAAAACTATATCTAAATTGACTATATAACATTGTGTTAGTGTTCATATTACTGTTAATTGTGTTATGTACGAATATTTGGACAAACTCTATGTTGAACAGTGTTGCCACAGTTACTTTGAAAAAGTAATTTAGTTACTTTACTGATTACTTGATTTTAAAAGTAATTTAGTTACTTTACAGATTACTTGATTTTAAAAGTAACAAAGTTAGATTACAAGTTACTTTATTAGTTACATTCAGCAACTGCCGAGAACACCCCCACAGCCTCAACATAAAAATGACAACCGGTTTACTGTGAGGCAGCTCGGCATTGCCAGTAGTAGTAGGATCTGGTTTATTATGGCACGAAAGAGAGCCAGTCAACCGTGTTTAAGGGCAGCATTTCCGCAACAACATAGGCCTACTGCCCCAACAACTTCTTCAACTCTCCCCCACTTACTGGTTCATCACAAGTCCAGCTTTAGTTGTTTGGGTGGTGGGGGACCTCCTTCTCTCTGCTTCGCTCCACCTGCTGGGACTTGCTCTGTAAGTTTGACTGCAGCGCTGCAACTCCAAATGTTTCTTCAAATTTGACGTAGTGTTTTTGTAGCTACTAGAGAGCACTTTGTCGGCACCAGCACAGAGTGTACAACGAACCATAATACTGCCGTCTTTAGCTGACACAAACTCAAAATAGTGACTGTATTTCCAGCTAGAAAACGTGCATCTCTCTCCTCCCTCTACTGTTGTTAACGTTTGTGTCGCTGCGTGGTACACGTGACTTGTCCTCATGCTGAAAATGTGAACTGTCCTCATGCTGAAAATGTGACTTGTCGCATACGTGACTTCAATCCCCGAGACGCAAGCAGAAAGCAAAAATATATATTTTGAATATGGAAAATGACAAAAATAGTAACGCACAGTGACTTGGATAAGTAACTTTAATCTGATTATTGGTTTGGAAACAGTAACTCGTTACTGAAAAAAGTGGTCAGATTAGAGTAACACGTTACTAGTAACGCGTTAGAGACAGACGCGACAGAGAGAGAGACAGAGAGAGAGAGGGAGAGAGACAGAGACAGAGAGAGAGAGAGAGGAGAGAGAGAGAGAGAAGAAACAGAGAGAGAGAGAGAGACAGAGAGAGAGGGAGAGAGAGAGAGAGAGACAAAGAGAGAGAGAGACAGACAGAGAGAGAGAGGGAGAGAGACAGAGAGAGACAGAGAAGAGAGAGAGAGAGAGAGACAGAGACAGAGAGAGACAGAGAGAGAGAGACAACAGGGGAGATAGAAACAGAGATACACTTCCTCCTCTTCACTAAGAGAATTTACACTTTGAAAAAATTGCCAAAAAATATCAAATGTCCCAAAGTTACCACAAGAAGAGAAGCTGGTAGTCCTGCTAGGAGAAGGGACAGCAGCTCCACTGGCAGCTACATATGGATCTGAGGGACTCACCACCACTATGAGATCCCAACATTACACATTGGTTTAGGATTGTACAGTAACTATATTATACACAACTGTTAAGTATTATATTGTGTTATGTAATTGTTTGGTAATATGTGTTGAATAAATATCAGTGCACTATGGAATATATGTGACACCTACTGTATGTATTTAATATGTAATATGTACTATATATGCATTTGCTGTAAACTGCTTTTGCAACAATATGTTTTCTTTGTTCATGCCAATAAAAAAAAATCGAATTGAATTTAATTTAATTGAGAAAGAGCGAGACAGAGAGAAAGAGACAGAGAGAGAGACAGAGAGACATTGTGACTTGTTCCTCCTGCGGTCAACATGCTTATCTTACTATAGTCTCTATAAACAGCTCTGTGAGCGTGAAGTCCATTTTACATGACCTGGGTTTCCATTTTAGCCCTGACATCAGCAACAAGTGTTAAGAAGAAAAAAAAACTTCCTCTTAAACAGTGGACTTTTATACTTAAAGTGCTCATATTATGCTCATCTTCAGGTTCATAATTGTATTTAGAGGTTATATCAGAATAGGTTTACATGGTTTAATTTTCAAAAAACACCATATATTTGTTGTACTGCACATTGCTGCAGCTCCTCCTTTCACCCTGTGTGTTGAGCTCTCTGTTTTAGCTACAGAGTGAGACATCTCACTTCTGTTCTATCTTTGTTGGGAGACGCACAAAGTCACGAGATGGTGCCGTTGATGAGAACACAGCTAGAAGTTAATACATGAAGTCAAAGCCAACTGTGAGAGCTGAAGGGCAGCAACAAGTCTGCAGTACCAACCGGAGCCTCTCCCAGCTTAAAGGAGAACTCCGGGCAATTTTTCCGTTAATCTTGATTGCTATATGTAGCTGTATGAGTACTGCCGATAGCAAAAAAAACGAGCCGAATCGGTGCTAGCAACACGGAGCTGCTGCAGCTAATGCCGAGAGCTCCCACTCAGCTAACGACAGTTATGGGGGCATAAGATAAAGAGTGCCTTTGTGCCTCTTAACAGACACAAAATGCAATTAAAATGTCGTGCAACATGAACAGGGCCCTTACTTGACAACAAGATGCATTTAGCAACTTAGCCATTGTTTAAATTCACCTACCCTCTTAGCTGCTAGCTGCCGTCTGGGATGAGTGAGAGTGTTCAGCCAGGCTCCGGTAATAATCATCACGCAGCAGTTCCATGTGTATTTGTAGCATATATATCCATTTTGTGTGCTGTCGTTGGTGAATATGAGTCTCTGCAGTGGTGAATTGTGTGGTAGTTTCCTTAGCCAGGCTAGCAGCCCGGACCGGCATCCTTCTCCTTCCTATAGCCGGCTCCCTCGCCTGCAGAGGCCGATAACAAACCAACAAGCGCCCGCTGGTCTGGTGGAGGTCTTCCAGAAGACCGTTCAAGCCTTCGCGGAGAAAAATTTTATTTTATTTCACCCTCACAAATAGGTAATTGAGCACTGTATGGCACTCTTTATCTTATGACCCCATAACTGTCGTTAGCTGAGTGGGAGCTCTCGGCATTAGCTGCAGCACCTCCGTGTTGCTAGCACTGATTCGGCTCGTTTTTTTTGCTATCGGCAGTACTCATACACATATAGCAATCAAGATTAATGGAAAAATTGCCTGGAGTTCTCCTTTAATTAACAACACACTGTAGATGATCCGTAATCTGAACAGATTTAGTCTCTCTGACTTCTAAACATCACTATCAGCCTCACAACATGTGTTCTGTACACAATAAGCCTTTAAATCAGACAAATTAACAGTTAAAATCCCTCCAATTCAAAATCAATAAAGAGTTGATATAAAACGTTATCATGTTGAGTTGATTCTGAACCAATCAGCTGTTAGATCAGCTGAGAGGCCCTGGGTCCACCTGGGTTTTTATTTTTATTCTCAATTAATTTATTGAAAGCATTTGCAGTTACAAACAACACATACAAGTACACATACACACAACTACAACATAACTACATAAAGAAATCATATCCCAGGCAGGGAGTCTGTAAAGTCCAGCACGGCTAATCAACAAGCAGTCCAGTTCATACAGCACCACTTAGAGTTAGAAGAGTTCATATCATTCAGTCACGTGGTGTCACACATTCAGACATCAGATACACAGATTCCTGTCATCTTTCTACCTGGAGTTATTTGAAATGTCATGTGTACTACTAATATTACACATAGGAATATGGATCATGTAAATGTTGAGACTGCAATAGTCACACCCTCCATCCTGCTCCTTCCCTTCTTCTGTCTCTCTGTCCCCCCTCCCCTTCCCTTCTGCATACAACAGACATTGTCCATGCAGTTGGTCAAACATAACATCATGCTTTTAGCTGAAAAAGTTGAATACAACACTTATTTATCCCAAAACCAATACTGTCTAATACATTTAAATATCTTACATAATATTTATACATAAAATCCTAACATTGAACTATTCCATGTAAAACTGTTATTGTTAGTTAAACATTATTCACACTTTCATAAATCCAGTCTCATTATCAAAAGAAACTGAAATGTATTGTAAATATGAATCCATCAATGTATCTGTTTTAAACACATTTACAATTTCTCTTAACAAGATGACATCATTCTATAAGACTAATTAAAATCATAAAGAAAAGAAAATAAAGTCTACATGAATCTTTACACAATGAAAGCTGATATTTACCAAAAAAATAAAAAAAATGGCGGCGCACACAGTCGCAGCGGCTAGGAGCTCTCACAGTGGGCATACGTTTTTCGCTGTTTTGGTAGCACTTAATATTATTGCACACAGTTTTCAACTGGAGATACACACATACAGTCGCCATGAACATGTACAACTTAACAACGGAATAGAATACCATCTCCCAGTGGATATATCCATCCCCCTCGAGATCGCTAGAGCACTACCCGGGACTCTCGAGGCAGTGAACCGGAGGAGGAGACGCTGTGAGCGCCGACAGAAAAGAGAGGCATGCGCGGGGGAGTGCGGGTCAGGCTAAAGGTTAACCTATCCAAGACCCTGCTTCCCACCATCTTCCTATCGAATGCCCGCTCAATCCGGAACAAGATGGATGAAGTCCGACTGCGATTGACTATGCAGAAACAGATGGACAATTGTAATAGCCTGATCTTCACGGAAACATGGCTAGACAGCACGATCCCGGCGGCAGCGATTGAGCTAGCCGGCCGCACTAACTACCGAGCTGACAGGACAGCAGACTCTGGTAAGAAGACCGGTGGAGGTCTCTGTATTTATGTAAACGACTCTTGGTGCACAAACACCAGTGTAGTTGAACAGCTTTGCTGCCCTGACGTGGAATTTTTGCTGCTTAAATGCAGACCATTCTATATCCCGTTCAGTTTGTTTACATTTCGGTACATTCGCCTGATGCAAATACCAAACTAGCGTAACCAGCTTCATGACTACACACGCGTGAACCACAGTACTTTATTGGCCGATTAATCATGCCAACATAAAGACTGTACTTCACACGTTCCATCGTAATGTGAGATGTGCAACCAGAGGGAATAATATACTCGACCAGGTATGTACTAACATAGCACACGCATACAGAGCTCAGGCGTACCCCCACCTGGGCCTCTCTGACCATGTTTCACTCCTCTTAATTCAATTCAATTACATTTTATTTATAGTATCAAATCATACCAGAGTTATCTCGAGACACTTTACAGATAGAGTAGGTCTAGACCACAGTCTATAAATTCCAAAACCCCAACAATTACAGTAATTCCCTCAAGAGCAAGCATTAGCAGTGGCTGTAGCGACAGTGTCGAGGAAAAACTCCCTTTTAGGAAGAAACCTCGGCAGACCCAGACTCTTGGTAGGCGGTGTCTGACGGGGCCGGTTGGGCGTGTGATGAACAGTGGCAACTAATAGTCACATTAGAGATAATGGAACAGTGACTTTGAAGGTAGTCGTTGTAGTTCATGTCATTGCAGGGCACATCGTGTCATACCTACTCTGTGCGTATGACCATCACAGCAGGGCGTTGCGGGATGTAACGTGGTGCTGCAAAGCATGGGTGGATGCAGCGGACGCAGCAGGACGTGGCCGTGAATTGCAGGGAATTGCAGAGCATAAACTCCCCAGAGCTAGGTTAGTAACAAGCATTCCTAGGACAGGATGCATACAAAAAGAAACAAATGAAAACATTGATGGGAGAGCAGCTCAGTGTGTCGTAGGAAGGAAGGAACTTCCCCGGTAGTCTAGAATTATAACAGCATGACTAAGAGAGGCAGGTTAGAGAGAGGTGCCTGGTCTGGCTAGAACTCTCCCCAACCGGATCGGGCTGTACTGGCCTGCCTCCCTCTACTCTCGCTATATTATTGATTATATGATAAATCAAACTGATGACTACGAAGAGAAGCAGGTGGGCCGGGTTAGGCGGACGCTGCAACTCCTCCTCCCTAACTATAAGCTTTATCAAAGAGGAGGGTTTTCAGTTTACTCTTAAATGTGGTGACGGTGTCCGCCCCCCGAACCCAGATTGGGAGCTGGTTCCACAGGAGAGGAGCCTGGTAGCTGAAGGCTCTGGCTCCCATTTTACTTTTAGAGACTTTAGGAACCACTATAGTAGCTCTGAGTTCTGGGAGCGCAGTTAAACTCAGATAAAACTGATGGTATTGTACTTGGCCCCAAACACCTCCGAAGCTCCTTATCTGAACATAGCTCTGGATGAAATCGCCCTGGCCTCCAGCACCAGTGTAAGGAATCTTATTAGAGTTATCATTGATCAGAATACATCCTTTAACACCTACATAAACAAACTCCAAGAACCGCCTATACTAAGGCACAATATGTCTGAAAATGATGCAAAAGATTCAGTGTGATGGCCCCCTCCTACCTCTGTGTCAGCCTGATTTGAAGCACCTCGGCCCATTGGTCCACAGGGAATGAAAGGACAGCTTCCTAATTACCTGATTTATTGGCATTTTTGTGTCTCTTCCAAGTTTTTGCCATGACAAAGAGCCAGGTTTATGACACCATGCATTTGTGGACTATTGTAATTTCTTATTATCTGGTTTGGCTTCCTGTAAAATCCAGAATTGATTTTAAAATCCTTCTCCTGACCTACACAGCTCTTAATGGTCAGACACCATCATATCTTACAAAGTGTGGGACTTCCCATAACTCAATTAAGCCAATCAGGGTAGATGTTACCTATTCACCCCTGAGTGTTAAATTAATTCACACATGCATACATATATAATAACGTCTACCATTTTAATAAATAAAGATGATCTGATGATGCATACCTTGAACCAATCATGTGCTGAGGCTTTGAGAAGAAAGAAAGCATGATGTAATGCAGTCAGACAGCCAGCAGGAGGCAGCTTTCACTCTGTTCTCCAGAGGATCATTTCCCTGGAAAGTCTTTCATTTACGAGTGACAGTGCATCTGTTTTCTATCAGATTAGCAGTTTGTCTGCAAGTAAGCATGTTTCTGTGTTTCTTGGATCAGTTCCAACAAGTTATTCTGTCTGAATGCAAAACATGTCACATTTAGGTTCTTCTGCCACAGACACAACAATGACGCTCAACTGGTTCTAACAAGACAAATATGTAAAACTAAATCATCCACCCATTCAGACACACCTTGATGCATAATAAACTATCTAGTGTTAGAATATAGAAATAAAGATGATCTGAAAGCTGATTCCACCTGTGTTTAGTCCAAATTATCCACACAGAGAGAGAAGAGGAGACTCAAGTCAAAGTTCACAACTGCATGCTTCACATTTGAAGATTACAAATGACTAAAGTGAAGTAGCAAAATAAGTCATGAATTAATTCTTGAATGAATTCTATGAATTATTGATAATAAGAGGTCAGAATCCGACAGGAAGTGTTTATTTCCTATGATGGCAAAGGAATGTCCTGCCCTTCTCTGCCTCTGACTGGCTAATCCCTATTGCCTTCGTCATTGGGATTGGTTAAATTTAAGCATGAGGAGTGAGATTGGTTAGGGTTAGGGTAAGAATACCAGGGTAAGCCAATCAGAGACAGAATAAGGCGGGACATATCTTCACCATTCTAGGAAACACAAACTCTCTTACAGGAAGACAGAAACAGACATAAAGCTGAACACAGAGAGATCTACAACAACAGAAAGCCCAAACAGGCTGTAAGAGATGAGTTGTTAGTACAAGTAGGCTACTTAAATACTGTCATTTACTCAGAGGGAACTACTCTGTACTTTTACAGTCAAAAATGGCAGAGACTCTGAATGTTCGCAGATGTTGTATTGATGACCCGATGGAGTGTCTCCTCCTATCATAATGACCTCATTGCCTGTTCTCTCCCTCACTTGATCTGTTTCTGTATGACGTGCTTTAAAGTTGGTGGGTGCCTTTGGTCTGCAAGCTGGTGCATGTTTGAGTGGGTGGATATGAACTGCACACCACAGTCTGTTACAGGAAATCAGTCTGACCTCTGTACAGGCTGCACAAAGACAAGCTGCAGCCCTCTCTGGGGACTTTGTTAGACCTGGGATTCAAGGGCAGCCTTCCAAAAGGCTCAACGTATGTTAATTCAGGTTATTAAAGATCACACATGTACACTAATGAAAAACAGAGAGGCCCATAGCCACTTTACAAGAGAAAGCTTGACATAATCTACAGTATTGTTTGTTTCTATAGTTTTAACAGGCAGAAACACATATGTCTATAGTGCAGCAGTACAGTGGAATACCTGTGAGCAACAATACTGATATCAACACATGTTGTCTTCTCCTCCACACTGTGAACAGATCTGAACCTCTCCCCAGTACACGTGGCCCTCTGCTAGACTCAGAGTGTTCCTGATAACTCTTCACCTCCATGTTGTTCCTGTCAACCAGCTGTCTACTGAGCATGTGCAGCTGACAGCTAAACAACATACAAACTTCCCTGCTACATTTGGCACTTCACACAGAGACCTAATATAAAACACACTCAAACTTAACATAAAACTGCTGATAATAACATGGAAATTCAACAACATGACACACAGTGTAGCACTTATTAGCTCAAAAATAACTTTAAACATCTTACTGATTGCTCTGGACGGAGACCAGTGAAGGATATTAGAAGCTCTTTTCCGGTGCTGGCTGAGCGTTACTGAGCAGCCTCCAACTGAGCTTGAAGACGTAGATGTGACGTGAGCAACCTGTCTGAAAGTTGTAATTAGTAATTAAACTTAAACAGCTAATGTAAGTCCAAACTGCATGTGAGCTTCTCCTATACTATACGGTAATTTGTCTACTGTGTGACAGTAAGTCGCGTGGTTATGACACAATCGTTAGCCTATTTTTATAAAAACGTCTGCTATGGAGCTATAACGTGAGATACAAGGTAATGGAGCCTTTTATACATTGTCGTGTTTCTTTAGAAATAAACAACGGACAAATAGAGTCTTTAAACGCTTCAGATGTAAAGTTATTCGCTGTCAAAGTGACGTCAAAATGAATGGCAGTCAATGGGATGCTAACGGGAGGTGATGGCTTTGTAGCATTAAAATGGCGCTATAGGAGGTTCGAGTTCTGAAGCGAAGCTTACCCCCTTGGGTAAGCGTCTGTCAACAACGCATAGCTCCTATGGCACCATTTACCACAGCATTTTGCAGCGCCATGCAGTACCCTCTGGTATGCGCCTAGTTGGTCAGGGTCCTACAGCAAGATAATGACCCAAAACATAAGTCCAAGCTATGCCAGAACTACTTTAGCAAAAAAGAACAAGATGGTAAGCTTAAAAACATAGAGTGGCCAGCACAGTCACCAGACTTAAACCCCATTGAGCTGGTTTGGGATGAACTGGAGAGAAAAGTGAAAGCAAAGAAACCTACAAGTGCAACACATTTATGGGAACTTCTGCAACAGAGTTGGGAAGAACTTTCTGAAGAATATTTTATTTCCATTGTAGAAAGAATGCCACGAGTGTGTTCAGCTGTTATATCTGCCAAAGGGGGATACTTTGATGAGTAAAAAATGTAGAATACATTTTGGTTTATAAATTGATTTCATGATTTATTTTTTAACTTAATTTGTTTATTGCCCATGTGCTGCACACTGACTATTATCCTGCATACTTATTATTATTCCACCACATTTTTGTCCTGCTACTAGTCACGGAGCGTTGCCAACACATGCACACAAAATACATCAAAACGTGTGTAATGATCGGGAAGGGTGTGCTATTACTTTTCTAAGATATTTGCCGCGCGGTTTTTACAAAATCGGCAAACAACGGTGCAGAATTTCCGATAGACTTTAATGGGAAATCTTCAGGAAATCGCTTAACATCAACAAATTGCTCTCTCCCCTACAGTTTTCACTCTTCATACATCATAGTTGGTCAAAATGTAGCAAATCTTGTGCCAGTCATGTAACTATGGAGTCCACTGGATTTAAACTTTTGGCTCTGTTCATACCAACTGCCGATAGAAACAATGAAAAAAATATCAGGAATGACGCAGACGATTCCCTGTTTGTTACCTGCTCTGTGTCCCATATATTTCACACCACAAACATAAAAACCACATCAATGCATTCGCCAGACCTTTATCTTTCTTGTGATGATAATATTTTTGCCGTTTGGACCCACGGTTTTTGAATTACAGAACAAACTTAAGAGGTATAATTATTATTACATGGACATGTTTGACCCTCCTCTACTTCTTCACTGTGGAAATCACCATAGCAACAAGTTCTGACACACACACCTCCTATCATGGAGACTCTTTACTGTTGGCCATGTCAAACAGCAGATTTACTGTTAGCCAGGGTTATTCAGATGTGCACCAAGTAAATGTAAATGGACTTTACACACGTTTTTATATAGGACTTTTTCTAGTCTTAACGACTACTCAAAGTGCTTTAACATAGAACAGGAACCATTCACCATTCACACACTGTGGCTGAGGCTGCCGTACAAGGTGCCAGCATCGGGGGCAACTTGGGTTTCATTGTCTTGCCCAAGGACACTACGGCATGGGACTACAGGGCCAGGGATCGAACCACCAACCCTAGTAGTACCTAGTAGTAGGCACACTGTCAAAATTTCCTGTGGAATTTTCTAGTTTGTTCTATTCTTTCATTTCAGAGTACAATAAGACATTGAACTGCATGAATTTCAATAAAAACCTGGAAAGATTGTGGTGTTCTAAAACTTTTGACTGGTAGTGTACTAGAGCCCGACCGATATATCAGCGGGCTGATATTATCAGCCAACATTAGGCATTTTCCAAATTATCAGTATCTGCATTTATAATGGCCGATAAATGAATATTAAAAAAATTAAATGATATATGGACAAAACCCCTTTTAACCATGTTTTGAGTGTTGGCGTTGCAGAGTCTGTCCACCAGAGGGCGCTCTACAACCTCCCTGTTGTTTAACCCTTTAAGTTTCATATCTTAAATTTGTAGTTTTATACATTTTATTTATCAGAACTTTAATATATTTTGATGTTCTGTTGTGACAGTAAAACAAACACATTCATTTTTAAACTGCGTTATAATATTATTTTAGTGAGGACTCATAAATAACTACAAATAACTAATGTTAGGGAAATCTGTTTATGTTTTGTTGCACATTTCTGGATTTAAAAAAAAATATTTATCGGTCTATATATCAGAATATCGGGGTTTTAAATCACCAAATACTTGTATCAATATCAGCCTTAATACCAACCTTTCTGAATGTGTCCTGCCTTCAGTCTCCTGGTGAGCTAGTCAAAATCTGCACGGCTTTCTACGTCATCAGCCGAGACGAGGTGGATAGGGGGCTAACTCCCAACAAAGATGGAACAGAAGTCAGATCAAACTATTACTCATCATTAATAGAAGAAAACAAAAACAACCCAAGGTTTCTTTTCAGCACTGTAGCCAGGCTGACAGATAGCCACAGCTCTACTGAGCCATCTATTCCTCTAGCTCTGAGTAGTGATGACTTTATGAGCTTCTTTAATGATAAAATTACAACAATTAGAGATAAAATCCGTCACCTTTTGCCCTCAACTTTTAACGGTTTACCTTTAAACGCCAGAGTCGGTTAGAAATAACGAATTAGTCCCAACATATACTTAGACTGCTTTTATCCTATAGACCTTCAACAATTAATGTTAAAGATATCCTCAGCTAAACCATCTACCTGTCTCTTAGACCCCATCCCAACGAGATTACTCAAAGAAGCGTTACCCGTGGTAAACACTTCACTACTAGATATGATCAATATGTCCTTATTAACAGGTTATGTACCGCAGTCATTTAAAGTAGCTGTGATAAAACCTCTTCTGAAAAAACCCACCCTAGATCCTGAGGTCTTAGCAAACTATAGACCTATATCTAACCTTCCCTTTCTATCCAAGATCCTTGAGAAGGTAGTTGCTAATCAGTTATGTGATTTTCTACATAGCAATAGTTTATTTGATGACTTTCAATCAGGATTTAGAAAGAATCATAGCACAGAGACAGCACTGGTGAAAATTACTAACGACCTTTTAACTACTGCAGACAAAGGACTTGTCTCCATTCTTGTTTTACTAGATCTTGGTGCTGCATTTGACACTATTGACCATACCATCCTGTTACAGAGATTGGAACACTTGGTTGGCATTAAAGGAATCGCACTAAGCTGGTTTAAGTCTTATTTCTCTGATCGATCTCAATTTGTTAACGTTAATGATAAATCCTCCAAGTACGTTAAAGTTAGCCATGGGGTTCCTCAAGGCTCAGTGCTTGGACCAATTCTTTTCTCCCTATATATGCTTCCTCTAGGCAATATTATTAGGAAACACTCAATTAACTTTCACTGTTATGCAGAAAACACCCAATTATACTTGTCAATCAAGCCAGACGAAACCAGTCAGCTAGCTAAATTTCAAGCGTGCATTAGAGATATAAAATCCTGGATGACATATAATTTTCTGATGTTAAACCCTAACAAAACTGAAGTTATTGTACTGGGACCTAAACACCTCAGAACCTCACTATCTAAAGACATAGCTACTCTGGATGGTATTGCCCTGGCCTCCAGCACTACTGTCAGAAATTTAGGAGTTATTTTTGATCAGGATATATCCTTTAATGCCAATCTAAAACAAACCTCAAGAACAGCATTTTTCCATCTTCGTAACATTGCCAAAATTAGGAATATCCTGTCTCAAAACGACGCTGAAAAACTAGTCCATGCATTTGCTACGTGCGCTGGACTATTGTAATTCCCTACTGTCAGGTTGCTCAAATAAGTCCCTTAAGACTCTCCAGCTGATCCAGAATGCTGCAGCGCGTGTTCTCACAAGAACTAAGAAAAGAGATCATATCTCTCCTGTATTAGCTTCTCTGCACTGGCTTCCTGTAAAATACAGGATTGAGTTTAAAATCCTTCTCTTGACCTACAAAGCTCTAAATGGTCTAGCACCATCATATCTAGAAGAGCTCCTAATACCCTATTGTCCCACTAGAGCACTGCGCTCCCAGAATGCAGAGTTACTGGTGGTACCTAGAGTCTCTAAAAGTAGAATGGGAGCCAGAGCCTTCAGTTATCAGGCTCCTCTCCTATGGAACCAGCTCCCGATCTGGGTTCGGGGGGCAGAAACTGTAATCGCTTTCAAGAATGAACTTAAAACTCTTCTATTTGATAAAGCTTATAGTTAGGGAGTGAGGAGTTGCAGTGTTCACCTAACTGGCCCAACTGCTTCTCTTCATAATTGTTAGATTAATAATACATAACAAAGTAGAGGGAGGCAGGCCAGCCAAGCCAGATCCGGCAGGGGGAGAGTTCTAAGCCCGAAAAAGCTACCTCTCCTTATGACCTGTCTCTCTTAGTTACCTGTTATAGTTACGCTGTTATAGTTCTAGACTGCCGGGGGACTTCCTTCCTTTGACACACTGAGCTGCTCTCTCCTCTCCCTCTCTATTACTATTACTATTACTATTTGCGTGTATCCCGTCCCGGAAATGCTAGTTACTAATCCTAGCTTCTGGGGAGTTTCCCCGGAGTCCTTATGTTTTTTCCCCCAGCGTATTTCCTTGGAGAACGTTGGCACCAAGATCCTGGTTCCAGCTGTCGCCGTGGTCCTGCTGCACTCCTTGTTGAGCTCAACGGTGCCCTGCTGCGTCCTGCTGAACGCTGCAGCTTCCTGCTGAACCCTACAGCTTCCCGCTACATCCAGTCACTGTTCTATTATTAATGTGACTATTATCGCCACTGTTCATCACACCCCCAACCGGCCCGTCAGACACCGCCTACCAAGAGCCTGGGTCTGTCCGAGGTTTCTTCCCAAGAGGGAGTTTTTCCTCGCCACTGTCGCACTGCTTGCTCTTGAGGGAATTACTGTAATTGTTGGAATTGTTGGTTGCTTTGTAAATTATAGAGTGTGGTCTAGACCTACTCTATCTGTAAAGTGTCTCGAGATAACCTATGTTATGATTTGATACTATAAATAAAATTGAATTGAATTGAATTGAATAGAAGTGCGATGCCTCACTCTGTAGCTAAAACAGAGAGCTCAACACACAGGGTGAAAGGAGGAGCTGCAGCAATGTGCAGTACAACAAAAAGATTTTTTTTAAGAAAATTAAACCATGTAAACCTATTCTGGTACAATCTCGAAATACAATTATGAACCTGAAAATGAGCATAATATGGGCGCTTTAAAAATCCTTTATCTGTCGGGCTCTATTACGTACATGAGTAAACTTACAATAAGTTAATTGTTGACCTTTGGTTTTACACAGTACACTAACAGCGGACTCCTGGGTGAGAGTCTTGTGGTTGTTTATCCATCCCAGGCTCCCAGGAAGTGCGCCGGGCTTTGAAGCTAATTTGACACATGGGCCAAACGGTGGAAATACCAAGAATCCCAAAAATGAGCTATCAGAGACAGAGTAAGGTGGGATATACCTTCGCCATCATAGAAAAACACAAATTCGCTGGTTAACGCTTAATGGACCTCTAAGTAAACCTGGCCTCTGAGACGGAGAGGGAGACCAGTTTCATGACAGGGAATACACCACAGAGAGGGCTTTCTTTCTGGGTTTGGCTCCTTGCAGCCCGGGGCTGAGTCAGCTGTACAGCTAACCAAGCTTCTGACACTTTGATGAGGCCTTTTAAAACTAGGTCAAGAGTTTAACTTCACCATGTACATGCAAGAGCACGTCTAGCATTTCTAGAGGAAAAATGGCCTATTCGAAAAAAACAGCTGATATACGATAACTATTAGCCACTATGGTAGCCATCCACAGATACAGTTAAACTAATGGAGTCACTGTGCCTTCCACATGTATGTTTGACATTAAAACATGATGATATATGAATATGTAAAAAGCAGCTTAGTATTGCAGGGCATCATAAAAGATTATACTACACGTTATGGTAGGCCTAGTTTAATATAAAACTCTATACAGCATATGTAGTCGGGGGTCCCTGCTCGTGTCTCTTTCAGGTTAGGGGTCCTTGGCCTAAAACACACTGAGGACCCCTGAGCAAGATGACACTGAGATTCTGATAACAGCTGTTCACAAGCTGTTATTTTGTTCATTTTGAGGTGTGCTGTTTCAAAGGTGTCACAAACCGGCTCATGGCCTGTGGCAAAGAATGAGGGGACACCAACAGCAAGTATAAGCCAATCAAAAAGATATTTTATTGTAAACCAAAATTATTAACTTTAAACAAAGAAAAAGGAATGAGGTGTGAGAATGTCATAATGTAAGGTGTCTGTAAAGTGCATGGATGAGTGAGTCTGTGTGTGTGAAAATGACTGAGTGGAAACTAAGTAAAACTATAAAGGAACAAACAAAACAGGATCACACCTGGAGGAGCAGAGAGAGAGAAGAGTGGTTAGAAGCAGCTTAAATACCCTGAGCCCAGGTGGCTCCAATCACTAACGACCCTCCTCTGCCTGCAGGAGGAACCACCCCTGCACTGCAGAGGCGGGGTCGTAACAAAGGCCATACGTTTGCTTTTACCTAATATATTTGTGACCTGCGAATATAAAATAAAAAAACTATTTCCTGAAAACGTCATCAGTGACACACGTGACGAGGAAGTTTCTGGTTAGACGTTAATGTCCGGATATGTTACTCACCACCGAGGTTTCTTCCTAAAAGGGAGCTTTTCCTCGCCACTGTCACACTGAATGCTTGCTCTTGGGGGAATTACTAGAATTGTTGGTTCTTTGTAAATTATAGTGTGGTCAAGACCTACTCTATCTGTACAGTGTCTCAAGATTACTCTTTTATATGTTTTAATACTGTAACTAAAATTTAATTGAATTAAAATTAATCTGATCTTAGATGACCAACATTTCAAATGGAGGAATCATCTCTGCAGCTGCTGCTGGGTAAGTTCAACTTAATGTTTCAGGGTTTGTCAGTTGAAATAACAGAAATTAATAATTTAATTAATAATTTAATTTAGAAGACTGCTAAAAAAAAGGCTTGAAATTGTGCTGGTTGGTAAAACAATGCAAATTAGCAACCCAGTCTCACAGCAGTTCATGAAATGTTCACATAATTTAATCTATTGTTTCGTGTACACGAACACGTTGATCTTGTTTTTTTTTTTTGTGAGATCGGCAGATTTTTTAAACTAATGTGTTTCAATCTTTCATCATCACAGCACGATTCTTTCTGCCAGTCGGGCTGCAGCAGAGAAGCTGGATACAGCTTTGGTATTGTTGGTATTTTTAGCCCAATAACCGCTGTTTTAATCAACATTTATTCATCAGATCTTACACTACAAATACTACAAAGAGACATATGAAAGTGCAGGTTCAAGATTTTTATTTATTTTATTTATTTTTTTAAAGGTGTAGTCTGAAGAGATGTGTTTTTAGCCTTCGGCGGACAATGTGTAGGTTTTTGGCCATCCTGATGTCGATGGGAAGCTCGTTCCACCATTTAGGAGCCAGGACAGCGAACAGTCTGGATCTCTTAAATGCTGTATTCTTAATTCAAATATGAATTCAATCATTAATAATTCTTGTTTTTAAAAGTGCCTTTATAAATTCATTATAAATGATGTTTATTTAAAAGAGGGGAGCAGAGGAGAGCTGCTGTCAGCTCCTCTGTGCAATCTGTCTCACTCGTTACAGTCTCCACCATGAGGCAAAGTAGTAGACACGAATCAAGCTCACTCCTGTAGCCAATCATGCTTTAAACTGAGGTTAGGACCTCCTACCTCATAAACATATGGACGGAGAAATACAGAAATAAATAAATGTAGGTGGACTAAAATGTAGAAATAGATTTAAAGCATTAAGTAATTTATTTATTCTTTTATGTATTATTTTATTCATTTAGTTATATATTTATTTCGGCATTTATGTATTAATTTATTCATGTATTTGTTTATTCCTGTATTTATTTTTATATTTATTTATGCATTTATTTATTTATTGTTCTGTCCTCCATAATTTTTAAGTTTAACTTTGAAACTCTTTCTATAGTTTCTCTATTAAATAATGGATTAATTAATACATTTGAAAACCAATTTAATAATTCCTGTTTTAATGTACAAATATAATTAAATAATGATATTAATTTCAATTTCCAAAACCATGGAGGTCCTCTGTCAAGTTTGAGAATACAATGAAAAACATTGAATGCGTACTTAAATATGTCTTTTATCTAATATCAATACGTGTCTGTTTTTCTGTTTTGATGTCTTGTTTCACGTTAAAGCTCAAACTAACCTGAGGTTGATTTCTCTTTAGTTCTGACTTCACTGCTGACCATCCCAACTAACCAAGGTCAGTAAACTCCTCCTGTCACATCTGGTAGACAAGACCATGGTTGAGGAGGGAAAGTTTATGAATACATTAAAACACTAATTGCAGTTTTTATAGCTGCAGTGCACACAGACTGGAGAGTGAAGATAAAACTGAAGAAAAAAAAATAAAATAAAAAACCAGAGACGTTTCAAATGATGCACCGGCTGCTAGAAAAAGAGGAAAACTGATTATTTTGAAGGATGGGAGTGTTGGGAAGGATACTTTCAAAACGTATTTCGTTACAGAATACAGAATACATGCCCACAAATGTAATTTGTAACGTATTCCGTTACATTACTCAATCTGAGTAACGTATTCTGAATACTTGAAGTGTAGGAATGTGGCCATCACATACAGCTTACTAAACAGGCTTACTCTGGTGTGTTCTTCTGTTCCAACTGGCTGAATATGTACCTAAACAAGCAGATAGATTGTTGTATTTGTAGTCCCGAACTGCACACTACAAAAATCTAACCGCAGTCTAAGCTACCACGAGCTAATTTTAGCTAACGTTAGCTAGCATGTCAAATGGGGCTAGTCACTCTTTCAACGGCTCTGGAGCTAGTAAATCAGCACGTAGGAGAATGTAAAGTCGCACATCAATGTTAAAGTGATGGTTCGGAGTAATTTACCCTAGGGTCCTTTGCACCATGACCTCGAGCCAAACACCCCCCCAGAAGCTTTTTTCACCTGGGTCTAACACTGGGCGAGTTAGCCTAGAGTAGCGTTAGCCGCTGAGTAGCTTAGCGCGGGGCTAATGGACCCACGTTTGTATCTCTTAAATGACCCCACTAATAATGCCCGAAATAATACCAAAGGTCTACACTAGTATATATAGGTTATGCACTCATAAAACGATGGATTGGAAAGTTTGTAAGTACACCAGAAGTTTATGAACACTTGCCTGCTCTCTTCTGCTCTCTTCTGCTCTCTGTTGCTGCTTCTGCTGCTACCTGCAGTTAGACGAGTGCTTAGGGCCGTCTATAAATTACTACTCCGAAAAGAGATACAACAAAAATATGTATTAATTTAATGATTAAATAAGGTAATGTCTCCAAACTTACCTCAATTATTACTTGTCTCCTAGTTATATTACAGCACTTACTTTAAAAAATAAGTTAAATTAAAAAATATTTTTGTTGCATCTCTTTTCGGTGTTGTAATTTGTAGATGTCCCTAAGAACTCGTCTCACAGCAGCAACAACAACAGCGAAGAGCAGAAGCCAGCGAACAAGTGTTATTTACATAAACTTCTGGTGTACTTACAAACTTTCCAATCCATCGTTTTATGAGTGCATAACCTATATGTACTAGTGTAGAACACTGGTATCATTTCGGGCATTAGTTGAGTAGGTCATTTAAGAGATACAAATATGGGTCCATTAACTGGCATCAGCTATTCAGCGGCTAACGCTACTTAACTTGCCCAATGTTAGACCCGGTGAAAAAGCTTTGTGAGAAGTGTTTAGCCTCGAGGTATCGATTACAACCATCACTTTAAAATAGCAAGGTGACCAGTAAAACTACAGCAGACGACTACCCTTGGCTAATTAAAAAAATAACTTACTTTAAGATGCTTCTTCAGGTTGGAGGTGGTGTAATTTGGACGCTGAAAGGAGGTTGGTTGCTGGCAAGCAGAGGTTGCAATACACAGTAATATTTCGTTCTCCCTGTTCTTTCTTTAATGTGAAATGCTGTTTGAATTTCCAAGATAGAAACGCATTCCTGCCCTGGCTCTGTTGTGCCTGATCAGACAAATAGCAAATTTTTTTCATTTTCATAATGGGGCTTTGGGGAAATGCATGGAGTTGCCTTGAAGGTCCCATGACATGGTGCTCTTTGGATGCTTGATATAGACCTTAGTGGTCCCCTAAAACTGTATCTGAAGTCTCTTTTATATAGGCCTTAGTGGTCCCCTAATACTGTATCTGAAGTCTCTTTTATATAGACCTTAGTGGTCCCCTAATACTGTATCTGAAGTCTCTTTTATATAGACCTTAGTGGTCCTCTAATACTGTATCTGAAGTCTCTTTTATATAGACCTTAGTGGTCCCCTAATACTGTATCTGAAGTCTCTTTTATATAGACCTTAGTGGTCCCCTAATACTGTATCTGAAGTCTCTTTTATATAGACCTTAGTGGTCCTCTAATACTGTATCTGAAGTCTCTTTTATATAGACCTTGGTGGTCCCCCTAATACTGTATCTGAAGTCTCTTTTATGTAGACCTTAGTGGTCCCCCTAATACTGTATCTGAAGTCTCTTTTATATAGGCCTTAGTGGCCTATAACCAACTGGTCTCTTTGCTCATTAGCTAATCGTTTTTTTTTTACCTTAGTGGTCCTATACTGTATTGTCTTTTATATAGACCTTAGTGGTCCCCTAATACTGTATCTGGTTCTTTTCCAAAATTCGCCTTGGTGCAGAATTACAGCCACTAGAGCCAGTCCACTAGTTTCCTTAGGTGTGCCTTTCTTGTCTCTAGCTATTGGAGGAGAGAGGGGGGCAAGGTGGAGGGTGGCCTTGACCAACTGTCACTTTGCTCATTTGAAAGCCATGATGTCTCTCTCTCATGGGTGGGCCAAATTCTATATCAAATTCGATACCCAGGGCTCAGTTTACACCTATTACCATTTATAGCCACTGGGGGACCATAGGCAGGCTGGGGGAACTCATATTAATGTTAAAAAACCTCATAAAGTGAAATTTTCATGCCATGGGACCTTTAATTTGAATAAACTTGTGAAACAGAAGTATTGTCATGTAATCCATTGATTTCAACAATGTAACTGTATTCTAACTACCAACTATTTAGATTGTAACTGTAACATAATACAGTTACTCATAATTTGTATTCTGAATACGTAACGCCGTTACTCCCCAACACTGAGGATGGGTAATAAGATGGTGATGTCAGGAGGGTTAGTGAACCAAAGTATTAATAAACACAGAAACTTAAAAGAGTAAGACCCATGTAGACAGATGTAGATATTCTGCTGTGTCTAATAGCAACTTTGAGAGTTCAATTTGAAAACATGCAGAAATGGTTTGTTAGTTCACCAACTGAATTACAGAGGAGAGGATTCAGCAGTGAGCAGACGGGGAAAGAAGCAGGATTATGAGGAATGTGGACAAAATAAGACTTAAAATGCAAATCATCTTCTATAACTGGATCGTTTTGTCCCTCCTCCCTCCAGCCTCTCTGACTGTGAGTCCCAGCAGCTCTCAGATGTTTACATATGAATCTGTCTCTCTGAGCTGTGAGGAGGACGACAGCTTTGCTGGATGGACTCTGAGGAGGAACACAACCAGAGAAACCAGGACTCAGT
The DNA here is from genome assembly GCF_010015445.1 of Perca fluviatilis. NCBI lineage: Eukaryota > Metazoa > Chordata > Actinopteri > Perciformes > Percidae > Perca > Perca fluviatilis. The sequence continues at coordinate 33,863,034 of NC_053125.1, forward strand.
GTGGAGATGGCTGGGGAAGACCTGCTGGTTCTTCCTGTAAAATCAGCAGCATGGTCCCATGGCACAGTGGAGTATACTGGTGTGAGTCCAGAGAGGGAGCAACCAGTAACAGCATCAACATCACTGTCCCTGGTAAGATCAGACTGTGGAGTCAGTATTGATGAAGCTGTGTGTGAATGGATGACATGCTGTAGTTTGTCTCTGTGTTGAGGTGGACCAGTGATCCTGCAGAGTCCTGTCCTCCCTGTGATGGAGGGAGAAGACCTCACTCTGACCTGTAAAACAAAGAACTCCTCCAACCTCCCAGCTGGTTTCTATAAAGATGGCTCCTTCATCAGGACTGAGCCTGCAGGTCACATGACCATCCACCATGTTTCCAGGTCTGATGAAGGCCTCTACAAGTGCAACATCAGCAGTGTTGGAGAGTCTCCATCCAGCTGGGTCTCTGTCACAGGTGAAGAGGTTAAAGGTCATTATTCAGCTTAGGGTGCTTTCATATCTACAATTCGGTAGACTCAGGGACATAAGTTTTTACGCTACACTTTGTCATGTGCACCAAACCTCTCGTCTTTGAGATGTTGATAATGATGATGTGTGGTCATTGTAGGTTATGGATCTGAAAGATATCGTTACTTGAATCATTTATACGTCTGTAAGTTGTGCAAGGTGGAAACTGCAGGCTAGTTAATACATTGATTTTTGGGTCATTTCCTGCGTGTGTCTGATTGTGTTCTCACATGAAGTGACCGAAATCTTGAACACTTGGAAAACAACCAGAGACCTCCTTATTCATCGACCAGAGTTCTGTTATTTGGTCTGCACCACAGCTTTAATAAGCTTTCACACCACCCCAAATCAACGTGTGTATCCAAGGAAACACTCCAGGGTTGGGTTAACACGGTGTGGAAGCAGCCTAACACACCGTCTGATATTAGATATGTTGACCTCTAACTAGACCAAGGGAATTCACTCAGTTACAAACATGATACACAACATGGAAGTTAAAAGTCTAAAGCTTCACATAAAAAGGAGGATCAGTGAAATAGCTGAACGTGTTATCTACTTACTTTTATTCCTTTGCTTTTAATTAAAAAAAAATTTCATTTTAGAGAAACTTATGACTACAAACCCCGGCTCCTCTCCTCCTCCCCTTGTGTGGTGGTCCGTTCCACTTGGTGTTCTGGTTCTCCTGGTTCTCCTGGTTCTCCTGGTTCTCCTGGTGAGACGATGCATCCATTGGAAACCTAAAGGTTAGTCTCAATAAGACCCATATTGCGCTGCAGATCAAAATCTACGTGCACTGTAGGTATTTTCAATTTCAGAATTGGAGTGAAGTGTTTCTTCAAGTCAAACGTCTTTTAGGATTCTCATGAATCACTTTTCTGTTGTTGACAAACCATCCTCACCACGAGGGCCCTTTAGCATGCTCCGGAGCTTTTGATCATATCACATAATCTTCCTCATGTTTCCATCTTTACGGATGTCTCTTTAATGAATAAACTGATTGAAATTGATGTTAACTTTGGTGTATTTCAGCTGAAGTAGAAGCTGGAGATGACTGCGTCACATACAGTGATGTCACAATATCACGTAACCTGCAGCAGCCAATCAGACGGAGCAGAGGTAAAGATGTTTTTGTTGATTTTCAGAAGAAAACCGTGTGTGTTCTTGGTTTAATGTCCTGAGATGATGTTTTGGGAAAAGATCATTTTATAAAATAGGGATATTTTAACAGTCAAAGTGTAAGGTATATTTTAGTAGATGATAGTGAGCTGTGCTTGTCATGAGAGTCTGGGTGTTTTGTACCCTGTGGTTAAACACCTCTAACACCTCTAACAGCTCTGTGGTCGTCCAGTTTCCTGTTTCTCATACAAACCCTTCAGCTGAGTGTGGGTCTGCACACGCTTCACTGCAGGATACAGGACTAAACAAAGATTATATCAATAAACTATGAATTTCCAGATTTACTTACCTTTATTTGTTATGATCACTTACAATAGATCTAAAGTAATGGAATATGTTCTTGTAAACAGTAAAATGCCGTTGTTAAAGGAACACGGCGACTTATTAGGACTTTGTCTTATTCCCCGTATCCCCCAGAGTTAGATAAGTCCATACATACCCTTTTCATCTCCGTGCGTGTCGTAACTCTGTCTGACGCCCCCCCACGACTAGACAAGCTTAGCACAGATCCTGGAGGTAACCGGCTCCATCTAGCCTAGCTTAGCACAGATCCTGGAGGTAACCGACTCCATCTAGCCTAGCTTAGCACAGATCCTGGAGGTAACCGACTCCATCTAGTCTACTGCTCCCAATAAGTGACGAAATAACGCCAACATTTTCCTATTTCCATGTTGTGATTTGTATAGTCACAGCATGTGCAAATAACAAGGTCACATGACACACAGCCATCTTCTAACCGTATACATACTGGGAACTATATTCTCAGAAGACGAAGCACTGCTACTTCTGCTACTTGGGCAGAGTGATTAGCGCAACACCTGAAAAGCACCGTTTTTACTCTCTGCTCCTCTGTTCTGTTACTGCTGATGAAGACCCGACATTTCCTGATTTTACCATTTCATAATAAAAGCATTCAAATTAGAAAATAACGTGGGGTCTTTTATTGTGAAGAATTTATAGGATATAAAACCATTTTAAAGATGCTTATTTGAGTTTGCCAGCTTTCTCCAAAAACAAGAACAAGGCTGTGTAACTGGCAATGCAAGACTAATAAATAAGTAAAGAAGATGACATAACAGCAGGAATATCTGGAGTAATACCCTTCATATTGGTGAATTCTGGGACATTGTACTAAAAATAACATTACTGTATACCGGTGGTTGCCTTTTCTAATGAACAGCACTGCAGAGAGCTCCCAAGAGCAGCAGCACAGTAACACAAACATGGACACAACAGTATCATATTTACATCCAAAACACACGATTTAGTGCTCACAGTTGAGTAGACGACCCTAATGTGGCCCAGGACACATTTTCCGTTCTCATTGTGTAAAATACGGACACTTGGTCAGGTGCCTTTGCCATTGTTATTGACGCTAAAAGTCTCATTTAGCATCATATCTAAACATGCTTTATCTGAACACGCTGTGTCGGGACAATTGGAGTCACTTTTGACGCAGTTAGGTTAACGAAAAGATGGTGGGTGGGCTTATAAAAGGTATGTTTCCATGACACGCAGGACATGAACGGGACAGTTGGGTTTAGGTAAAGACAAATAGGACAGTTGGGTTTATTTTAAGAAGAATGAGACAGTTGGGTTTATTTTAAGAAGAATGAGACAGTTGGGTTTATTTTAAGAAGAATGAGACAGTTGGGTTTAGGTAAAGAAGAACGGGACAGTTGGGTTTAGGTAAAGAAGAACGGGACAGTTGGGTTTAGGTAAAGAAGAACGGGACAGTTGGGTTTAGATAAAGAAGATAGGGACAGTTGGGTTTAGGTAAAGAAGAACGGGACAGTTGGGTTTAGGTAAAGAAGAACGGGACAGTTGGGTTTAGGAAACATGACACATGGGAAACGATCCCCGGTCTCCTGGGTGAAAGTCCTGTATTGTTTGACCCATCCACCCCCCCCAACCAACCTCCATACGCAGCCTTCCATACTACTCACTACCGTAGTCGCTCTTAATACTACGTCATCTTCAAACCCCGTGTAGCTGCTGCTCTCCCCGATGCGTTCTACAAACACGCTCAGTGATTTTTGCGTCATATCTGACGCTGACAGCCACCGCCCAAAAGTCCATATTTTACAAGTTCGGAGTGAGAAGGTTTTGGGCCCAGGACACATTTTCTGTTCTCACTGTTAATAAAAATGTGGACACATGCAGCCTGAACCACCTCCAAATGTGATTTTTAAATCTGATCTCAATGCCCTCCGAGTGTTTTCAGCTGTAGTTAGAGCTGTCCTCTTGTGATCTGATCACTCAGGTCTGATCTTAAAGCCAGTTAGAAACAAGAGCAATAAATCTTTCGCTCAAGCTGTCAAGTTTGTGTTAGGCAAATATATTGATGGCGCCATAACAAAGATAAACTAAATCTAGTTCAGTATATCTCTCTCTCGGAAATAGGCACATTTATACATTATTTTGTGTGTTAATAACCAAGTGACACCCTGAGATGTTGACACCGTGACTTGTTCCTCCTGTGGTCAACATGTCTCTAAAAAAGAAAAGCTCTGTTAGTGTGAAGTCCATTTCACATGAACTGGGTTCCCATCTAAGCCCTGACATCAGCAACAAGTGTTAAGAAGATAAGAAAACTGAAATTTTAAGTTGTACTTCCACTTATGTAGACTTTGACACTTGTGTCTTAAAGCTATATCCTGATATTTGCTGCTAAAATGTATCAACTAGTAAGTTCTTTTCCAATACTATGGAAAATGTTTTATTGATTGCAGTAAAATTGAAACAATCAATGTCATTTCTTTTTCAGAGAGATATTCAATTGCAATCTACTCCGGAGTGAGAACAGAAGACGTCAGTCACGGACAAATAGGGATCAAAGACGAGAAATCAACCAGGAAGCGACTATTTCGATTAGCGGATTAATCCTCATCTGGTGCTCTAGTGATGAGTATTTGTGTATAAACTACAGTGTGTGTTCATGGTGATGAAGAAACATGTCATCCAGTGCAACAAGGACCATCTTTACATTCACAATATTTTGCCCTTATTCTGAAAAAGATATTATTCTGACTAAGCTGTTTACATTGTTAATATATGAATATTCCACTAACAGCCAACACACAACCTATTACTAATATGACTTCATTTAAAGGAACACCACGACTTATTGGGAATTTAGCTTATTCACCATAACCCCCAGAGTAAGACAAGTTGATACATACCCTTCTCATCTCCGTGCGTGCTGTAGCGCTGTCTGACGGCTCCAGCATTAGCTTAGCCCAGCACAGATCCTGCAGGTAACTGGTTCCACGTAACATGAGACACAGTCATCTTCTAACCGTAAACAAACCGGGAACTATATTCTCAGACAGGCTTGCTGCAAGCATATCACTCCGCCCAAGTACTATATTCTTCCGCCTGAGAATATAGTTCCCGGTTTGTTTACGGTTAGAAGATGGCTGTGTCTCATGTTACGTGGTTTTTTGTACACGCTGTGACTCTACAAAGCACAACATGTAAATAGGAACATGTTGGTGTTATTTTGTCACTTATTCGGAGCAGTAGGATTACTGGAACCATTAACCTGCATGTTCTGTTATGGGCTGATGCTGCTGGAGCCGTCAGACAGCCTTACAGCACGCACTTGGATGAGGAGGGTATATATCGATGTATGTCGATATTGACTTGTCTAACTCTGGGGGTTACGGTGAATAAGCTAAATTCCCAATAAGTCGGCGTGTTCTTTTAACAACCCCCCACACACACACACACACACACACACACACACACACACACACACACACACACACACACACACACACACACACACACAGTTTTCAGATTACATTATGAACTTAGAGAATTGCTAAAGGGTTCTCGACTGTATCTTTAATGTAATATCTACATTTCCCATTATCAGCAACCATTCATCCAATGATCAAAAAGCCCATTCTGTTTACTAATCTGATATCGTTTTAAGAGGCTAACTGAGAAAACATTGGAGAACCCTTTTGCAATTATCCAAGCACATAATGTAATCTGAAAACTTATTATGTTATTGAAACTTTCCTGTCAAAAAAGCCCCTTTGAATTTAATTGATAGAGAGAAAAAAAAAAAAAAAAAAAAAAAAAAAAAAAAAAAAAAAAAAAAAAAAAAAAAAAAAAAAAAAAAAAAAAAAAAAAAAAAAAAAAAAGAGAGAGAGAGATAGATTTACACTTTGGAAAAATAGCCAAAAAAATAGCTAATTTCCAATTCAGAAAAGAAGCTGGTAGTTCTCCGAGGAGAAGAGACAGCAGCTCCACTGAAAGCTAAATATGGATCTGAGGGACTCCCCACCACTTAGGATCCCAACATTACACATTGGTTTGGGATTGTACAGTAACTATATTATACACAACTGTTAAGTATTATATTCTGTTATGTTATTGTTTTGTAATGTAATGTGTTGTATAACTTTCAGTGCAGTATAAAGAATATATTTGACATCTACTGTATGTATTAATATGTGACATGTACTATATATATATATTTTATATATATTATATGCATTTTCTGTAAACTATTTTGGTAACAACATGTTTTCTTTGTTCATGTCAATAAAGCAATATTGAATTGAATTGAATTGAGAGAGAGAGAGAGACAGAGAGAGAGAGAGAGAGAGAGAAAGAGAGAGTGACTTGTTCCTCCTGTGGTCAACATGCTTATCTCACTAGAATCTCTATAAACAGCTCTGCTAGCATGAAGTCCATTTCACATGAAATGGGTTTCCATATTAGCCCTTACATCAGTAACAAGTGTTAAGAAGATAAGAAAATTGTGAAATTTTAACTAAAAAAACTTCCTCTTAAACAGTGGACTTTTAAACTTAAAGTGCTCATATTATGCTCATCTTCAGGTTCATAATTGCATTTAGAGGTTGTATCAGAATAGGTTTTCATGGTTTAATTTTCAAAAAACACCATATTTTTGTTGTACTGCACATTGCTGCAGCCGCTCTTTTCACCCTGTGTGTTGAGCTCTCTGTTTTAGCTACAGAGTGAGACATCTCACTTCTGTTACATCTTTGTTGGGAGTCGCACAAAGTCACGAGATGGTGCCGTTGATGAGAACCCAGCTAGAAGTTAATACATGAAGTCAAAGCCAACTGTGAGAGCTGAAGGGCAGCAACAAGTCTGTTAGTTCTACCTCCATCTGAAGCCCCCCCCCCTCCCATCCTTACTATCTTCACTACTATACATATGTTTGGATTTAAACTGTTTCCATAGTTTTTATACCCCTGGACAATAACTGCACATTCCTGCTCTAATGTACTACGGTACGCCCTGCATCTTCAGAAAACGCATGCAAATAGCCAAAACACAAGCAAATTAAGAAAACAACTTCATTAGTTTGACATGTGCAGCATTCAGCAAACGAGCTGCATACACACAACACAACCAAATACATAAATGCTGCGAATAAAAAAACGATGCAAAAAGAAACGCACACAAACCCCGAAAACAAATGCAACAAAAAAACGCTGCATCCAGATTCCACAACGGAAGTTCTCCAGGCCTCTAGAGGGAGCAGCTGAGTGGAACAGCTGGATCTTCAACCCCACGGGGAGGGGGAAGGAGAGAGAGAGAGAGAGAGAGACGTTCAGTCTCAGAACAGTGTGCAACGGTGATATCATAGACTGTAAATATTAAGTCTATGTTTGAGATATGTTTTCTCTCGTTTGGTGGGTGTGTCTTGTTGGTGGGGAAGTTGTTTTCCTTTTTGCATCTTTTTGTATATGCAGCTCGTTTGCTGAATGCTGCACATGTGTTGTCAAATTAATGAAGTTGTTTTCTTACTTTGCTTGTGTTTTGTCTATTTGCATGTGTTTTCTGAAGTTGCAGGGCGTTTGCCCCTGTTGGCCACCGTAAATGTACACATTCAAATCAGACCCTTTATTTACTTATTCTTATCTTTTTCAATAAGATGGTGATTGTAAACCTCTCTTTGGATGAGAGCATCATATCAGTTTAGTCAGACAGCCAGCAGGTGGCAGCACAGCACCTTCTCTTTCTTTACACATGTTCAGTTCAGCAGGGAACAGCTCACAGCTCTTTAACTTCTGGAGTTTTAATTCAACCGTCACTGTATTAGAGGAACATTTAGGCTACAAAATAAAGATCATCACCATGACAACAGACACATGACATCACACACCAGAGTGTCCAAACCAACAGTTCATTCATTTCAGAACCACTCTGCAGCAGAAAACACAACAGAGACCAAACTCACACAGTTCAACTACAATGACGACAACACGCAGACATAATAACATTATTATTAACATTATTAAGCTGCATGGCATCAACACAGAGATATATAAACAATATAAACTCCACCACTGTTTGTTCTTGATATTAGCCTGGACGTGATGTCTACAAGGTGTTACAGATAAGTAGAAGTCATATT